>NW_013666702.1:286561-288260 GCF_000517525.1 Limulus polyphemus
TATGTAGTGATGACTCAGATTGTTCATTGAAATGGTATTTTAAATATCTCCTAATAGGTCATCAGAACTTTACAATACTATACAATTTACTTTTATAAAAATATCTATGTAATGACTGAGTCACAAGTCCTGGGAACTCTGTAAATATGATAGCAAAAAGTTTGAATTTCTTGTTCTTCTTTCTTCTGCTTCTTTTTTATTACATGATAACATAAAAACCAGAAAAATTGGTTCAACCAATTTCAATGAAATGACATAGTTTTAAATAGAGTATTAGCTTTTATAAGCATTATTAATAAATAATAGCAATTAAAAATAATTACAATTCTAGTGTAAATGATGTTGTCATTACCCCTTGAAGTTAGCTTTCTTACAGAAATTTGGTGTTCCTTTAAAAAACTTAAGTACAGGGTGAAACAGGAATAAAGAGCCAATAATAGATAAACAATAAATATTACAGTTGAAACCTCATCGTATTTAGAACTTGTTTATAAATACAATCTTCCTATGACTATTGAAATGCTGCATTAAAAAAAAAACAAGAAATGAAAAAATGTTCAAAAAAGGAAGGAAATGAAAGGATGGCTAATATCAATCCTTCAAATACATTACAGGTAAGAATTAAGATATAGCAATATATATAAAATTATTCAATCACAATTGAGTTTAATTTATCCTATTCTTGCCTGTTAACATTCTACTAACTGTGTGCCTGTGTTATTATGTAGGAATGATGCAAATGCCATCCCTACTATCTTGTTTGCATTGTTTTTGAAGGACTGATATTAACCATCCCTACATTTATTCACTTTTTTGAAAAGTTATTTCTTTACTTGCTAGCACTAAATTCAGATACTAGGTTGTTATTTTCACATTGTAATACTCTGCAATATACAAGAGTAACAGAAAACAAACAGTACAAAAACAAAATACAAGACTTAAATAGTTGACAGAGATACAGCTTTCAATAAAATCTAGTACGTCTTCTCAGTATGAAAATTAAGATGAGAAAATACACGCCACAACTTACATTTTGTAAGAGTTGTTGAGCAATATCCTGGATATGTTTTATCACTAGGCCTGGATCCTTGGTTTCTGACTTTAGCAGGTCCTGCATACCTGCATATAACTTCAGTGAAAAGAAATGTTTATTAAAATTATCAAACTCTAAAACAATTTTAATATAATATTACTCAATATTCTAAAAAAATGCTTTTTAATCCGGCTTACCCTTCTCTTGCTATACAACAAGAAGCTTAATTTTAAAAATATAAAATGAATTTACTTTGCAGCACATGAACAAAAACTTAAAACTTTATTTGCATTTACAATGAAAAATATTTTAAAATATCACATAGCAGCTCTTCCTCCTATTCATACATTCAATGACTTATACTTAAGATAAAATAATACTACCCAACATAAAGTGTTAAACCTTTCCTTTTTATTCATTCGATGTGACTAACTTTTGCTCCAAGGAAATTATTTAAACATTGAAATATATCAATTGTTTATTCCTGGTTCATTCAACATGATTCACATTTAAACAGCTCAATGGGCTTCATTCTATTAGTCAGTTTAAAAGAGTTAATACATTTTAGTGACTTCTATTTATTCATATAGCTATTGGTGTACTTTGGTGACAGATTTTCTTGTAGGCAGATTTTGTTAAACAAGACCGATGTCTGTAAGTTTACTT
>NW_013666702.1:289181-298291 GCF_000517525.1 Limulus polyphemus
TTTTAAAACCAACTGGTAGTACAGTTTGAATCAACTTATTTAACACTGTTTGGTTATTTCTATGCATTCATAATACTACAGCACATTCATTAATCCAACTACTATTCAAATAACTTCATACTCAAGTACAAATTGTTTCAGTCAAAAGTATATGTTAATGAAAACTAAGTAATTTAATTTCTATGTACTTTTTACCTATTAAGAAAAATAATATAAAACATATTCTGGAATACTCTATTCGTTTACAAGAACATGAAATATTATAAGCCAATATGCCAACTCACCTCATCAAAAATATCACAGACACGATATGGAGGGCCTCGTTCAGATACGAATGTGTTGAAAAACATGCAATCCAATACTTTTGTCACAAAGTCATTATCCAGAAAATTTCTCTGTCCTAGAAAAGCTGCCTACAAAGTTTAAAAAAAAAATTAAAACACAAAACTGTCTACTACAAATCACAATTGGCTCACAGAAGGAATATGATAAAAATTCTTCCCAGTTCACTAACATAGCTTTCCTCTCTCTAGATGTAAATATACTAAATCATGTAACTCAAGATCAAGTGACAGAAAAATATGGACTAATATACATTTACAATGTTACTGTGCAAATATTTACACAGAAATAAATATTTGAACATTTTGTAAAAAAAAAAGTTTTTGTTACACTTTCTTAATGTTCTCCCACCTTGTGAAATGTAATGATTGGTTTCGGGTGGATCCTTGTTATTGTTAAACAAGAACGATAGCCTTGCAAGAGCTGGGCAAACATCCGAAGGAAAATCGCTCTGATCTCTTTATCCTGAAATACATGATAAAAATGTAAACTGATAACAAATATTTATGCTTAATAATACAGATTAAAAATTCCTATAACTTAATAATAGAAACATCTTACATGGTTAATTTTTTAAGTTTCCATTACCTTTTACTGAATATAACAAAGTGATACTTAGTCAACAGAAAATTTATATTTTTATTGAAAAAGAACACGAAAGAAAATGATGTTCAAGCTTCATCAAAAATACAATGCTGACCTATTCTCTAACAGGCATTAATATTCTCACACTTACCCAGCAACACTGTGACATAATATCAATCTAAATAGCCCTGTCTAACTTTGCTTTCATAGAATTTTGTTTTGTTTGAGAATTAATTTTCAACTGTAGAAATACCTACCAACATATTATGTGGAGAGGTTTTCTGTTGTACGGGAGGAAAAGCATCATCTGCTGTTAGCAGCTCTGGTCGCAGCACCTGAAAATAAATCATAAACTTATAAGAGCAAGCCAGC
This sequence comes from Limulus polyphemus, assembly GCF_000517525.1. Taxonomy (NCBI): domain Eukaryota; kingdom Metazoa; phylum Arthropoda; class Merostomata; order Xiphosura; family Limulidae; genus Limulus; species Limulus polyphemus. Next base: position 290,481 of record NW_013666702.1, read on the forward strand.
ATTTTGTACTTTATAATGACTTACACAAAATGGAACTTTTAATACATACAATGTTTTTATAAAATTGAAAAATACAATTTTAATAATAAACATTTCTAACCACCACAAGTAATGATGTGTGCATACAAGAGTTATTTGGACTGAATGTTATTTAATGATATATAAATATGGAAGAAGACATAAAGCATACTGTATAAAAAGTGCATTAAAAGAACATGACTACAGAGACAATATGAATTTTTATTTATTTAATAATACACATAAAAGGAAATTCCAAACATACTGGTATGGAGTATGGTTCTAGTTTCAAAATCTTCAAGTATAGAGAACTTCATAGCACTTAATAAGCAGTATTAGATATAACTATACCTATGCTATAAGATATAAACTATATTATTATGGTCTTTAATGCATCATGACATGTTACTTTAACAATAATGCTACCTCTACATCATGTCACATTATTATAATCTTTTTTTGCATCATGACATATGACTAACAACTACCCCATGTCATGCCACATTATTACAATCTTAAATGCATCAGAACATAACTTTTAACAATACAACTACCCCTACGTCAGCACATTATTATGATATTAATTTTATCATGAAATATTACTATAACAATACAACAACCCCCATGTCATCATAGTATTATTATTATCTTTATCACTACATCAATAGATGTTACTTTAATGTTACAGCTAGCTATCACCGTCACAAAAAATAATATTATTATAATCTGTCATATTACTACAAACTTAACTGCTACATCAGATGTCACTTCAACATGAGAACTGTAGGTCATAAGATTCTACTGTTGAAACCATTTATAATTAAAATAGTTAAAAAAATTATCAATCCATTCATACTATTCAAACATGAAAAATATTTTAGATATTTTGAAAGCAAATTTCAACTTTCTGTTAGAATACATACCATACAGAGCTGGGTATACAGCTGAGAATGTAGAGGTTCCGGTAATATTGGCACTGTAATACATTCAGGCACAATTATGGACCCGCCATCAAGGTCCACAACTAATACATCTAACTGAAAAATAGAGACACAAACATTCAATGTTTCACAAAATGAATAGTCTAAAAAATATCTTTCTCTCATGAAGTGAACTAGATATATTACAGTCTAAAAGGTATCTTAAGAGAAAATTTACACTTAAAGTAATCAGTGCTTTAACAAATAAATGCAACTACAAAATCTAACAATAGAGAAACAGTTAAAATCGTTTTAAACAAAAACAATTAAGTGGTCAACATTTCAGCCAAACTACTGCAAACTCAATTATTTCTCCCTTTAAAGACTTCAATTTAGACTATATGCATAACTCACCAATATTCACTACATGACACTTTTTCTGATGATGAGACGTGGCTTATTTCCAACCTTACTAAATACATTCAAATCAATGAAGATTATTTCAAACAAAATAAAAGATGATGGTCATTGTCCAACCATTAAGTTATGCATTTTAAAAAACATCTGGAAAGTAAACTGAGTTTTTTGTGTAAATGTGACTTAAAAGATGATATCCAATTTTCTAAAATTGAAATTGTATAGAAATAATTTTTTTAACCAATAATAGAATTGTATTTTTGTGGACTGAATGAAATATTTATGACCAACTCGATAAGATAAGTATGGAATCATAACTTGCACTTGCCATAAATAATTTGTATCTGAATACGAAAACAAAAACAAAAAACAAGTGGCTAAATGAATATCAAGTTCCATTTAAAACTAGTGTTGTGACAAATAGCTGATGCACTGATACATCACTATATTTTGCTCCATGATATGCATATATCACGACTTCCCTATTGCAAATCCCACAATACATGGGTCCATCAGTACCAGCCTTCTGTAGAGGACTTGTGCAATTGTCTGCCTATATGGCTGGTGTGCTTGATCCCTGGCTATAACTGCTTGCTGCATGTGTACAGATAAATTTGGCCCCATCAAAACAATAACCATTAAAGTGTAGCCCCTCCACTAGCATCCTAGCAGTGCCAGGCTCCACATTCAAACACAATTCCCCAACTTGTTGTCAGAAACTAACACAATCGGTATGCTATTCAATGTCATTGCAATTTAAAAAATGTGGTTTTTCAGATACTAATCCATTCATCAAATGCAATAAACTGATTGCCCCACAGGTTGTTTGCATGTTCAAATAATTTGATATTGTATCACTTATCACATAGTGACCCATGTATAATGATACAAATCTTACTGTGTAGTACAGCCCTACTTAAAACACTATATTAATTCTCCATTACTAGAACAGATAATATTTCAACAGTCAACATTGAAATTCACAGTTAAGCATTAAGAGAATTCAAAACTTTTTTAAATTCCTTCATAAAAATTCAACAATAAAGGTCGATAATACCTTTGTTCATATTTCCTTTAAAATTAGCTTAGTGAAAGTCATAACTAATCATGCTTGTAAAACAGTGTTTTATAACTTGCTACAGTTAATTAATTCAATACCATTCTTCATAAAACTTGAGCAATGCTACCAACCTTTAAATTTTGCATGGTGGTCCTACTATATATATATATATATGTATATAAATATATACACACACATACATATATATGTATATATATGTGTGTGTGTGTGTGAGACAAAATTCTGCTGTTCTTAACTGAAAGTTAGTTATTCAGTTAGGTAGAACATATATAATACAATAAACAGAAATAGAAATTTTCAACTTACCAAGTCTACAATTTCTCCTTTGACAGATGAATGAACACCCATAATAAAAGGTGTTGGTGTGCTAAGTACTTCAACTAAAGCAGCTGGTAGAAGTGGGATGTACACATGGCTACAAAATCAGAAAAATGTATTAATTATTATCTTGCTTGCAATGTTGTTTTTAATTACCTTCATTTGCTTTTATTAGATTACTCTTTTTGCAACTCCAGAGTAACATAAGGCATTCCATCTTACCATTATTTTGAAAGATTTACACAATTAAAAAGTTTTATTTCTCATTACACCCAAAAGTATGGCTAACAACAAAAGTATCCAACTGATGAATAAATACATTTTAATCAGAAACAAGTTAGAATGGTGTATCAATAAATGATCTAAATCATTTTGTACAGCAAAAGCATCCTCTTCACATCCAACAACACACAAGACTTTAATACCATTAGCAAATTTAAACAATTTATTGACCATTCCTTTATATATGTCACTGATGTAAATCAAAATGAGCAAGATCCTTATACTGAATCCTGAGATACCCAATTGTGACATTAATCTAGTATGACTGAACCTCATTCATAACAAACCTTTGTTTTCTTCCCTCCGGCCATTTTTTTAACCAATGAGCTACCTTATCCTCCAAACCCAGTGACAACATTTTTAACAAGCCTTTCTTATACAACACTGTTACTTTAAACAATCAAGACAAACACATATAACTCACATTGGCCATATACTTATCTATAATTCAACCACATAAAAAATTATATTATAAACTTTCAAAAAATCTGAATCAAATCTAATCATAACTAAGCTCAAAAATGTTTTCAATTGATCTTAAGTAACATAGCTTCCAAAGGTATCAAAACCAATTCAACAATTCAATAAAAAAAGTCTACATCCTTATATACAGCAAGGTTTATCTGTAACAAAAATTGCAAGAAGAAAACAAAATAATAGGTGCAAACTGTACTGAAAAAAAAGGGCAAAAAGTGTGGACTTTAAATATGTTTTCTAATAAAAAAAATTTACATTTAAAGTTGCTCTGGTAAACTTCACAACATAAAACATCTGGAAATTTGAAAAATCTTTGTCCTTTAAATCAAAATTACACTGAAAGTACTGAAAAATATGTAAAAACAGGCTAGAATTCCAGCAAATGAGGATCAAAACAAGGTTAAATAAATGACAAATTAAACCTCATCAACTGGAGTAATGATTGTAAATATTGGATTATCGATTCTTTTTCATATTAAAAATTTATCAGACTGCACATTTTATACAGAAGAAACCCTCATATTTTTTATTTTCTCATCTGCCACATTGGCAATGGTAATAAATTAAATATTAACTTATGAGTACATAACTGATTGCACAGGGCCAGTAATAATCTTCATTGGTAACTATAGTGTTAGCAAAGTGAAAATTAAAATTTATGTTGAATAATTCAACAAACATTTTAGCTTTTACTTTTGAATGAGGGTTATCTCATTGAATAAATTTATACTGAAGCTGACACCTTATTTAAAATATTTATTTTATTTTTTATACAAGCTAACATAAAAACACCTCAAGTTCACGCAGTTCTAAAAACTAATACCAAAAACTTCCTATTTCTATCTAACATTACCTGTATTTAAATGGATACATGAGTGAAGTTAGTGCATGGCAGGCTTCAGTTAACCTTGTATAGCTTCTAGACTCAAAAAGGATTTTGTGCTCTGTCATTGTAGCACAACAAAGTGTAACAACATTGTAGATACCTATAAAGTTTTATCATAATTATTAACAACACAAAGACTGTCTCCATAACCCTTCTCTATGAGTCAATATGTGAATACAATGATTTATTTATCAAGATTTCCAATTAGAAATAATAATATATACAAATACCAAAACAATGCTTGTTTTACTTTCTTTGATAGAAATGTTTATTTACATAAGTTAAATCATAGTATCCACAATACATTAATTCAAAATAGTGTGTAATAAAATACCTTGTTCACTATATAGCATTGTTCCAATGTTAACATTTTCCTATCCTGAAAACATATTTCATATAGATACTCATCTCTCTGCACAACAAAGACCCATTACCTCGCACCACTGCCAAGAAGATTTTTGCACACACTACAAATCTTGAATGAAACCCACACCCCTACACATATTAATGTGGACCACACAACCTATGATGTAATCATCATTAGACTATAGCACTCCACAAAGAGGAGGGTAACACATCCTCCATGTGCAGTAATCACAATGAGCATTAGCACCTGAACAAAGGCATTTGCTTAACAAGGCAAAATAAATACATCAGGAGTGGAGAGGTAGGGTGAAAGGTTGTGCAGAGAAGTGAGTATTTTTCTGAAATATATTTTCAAATAAGGAAAATGTTAACTTCAGAGATTCTACTCACTTCTCTGCACAACAAAAGAGCCAGAAATCCCAAACAGGTAAGATGGTGTAGGGGCCATGTAGATAAAAAAAAGGTAAAAAAAATGAGCTCATTTCTAAAATCATAGCATCAGAATGAGAAAACCCATAGAGCATGTCACCTACTGTGTGGTAGCCTAGCAGAGCATCACTCAGTGGGAGACCGTATCCTTCTCATGCAAGGAATGAATACTCTTTACCCAATAAAGGTGATATATCAAAAGGTAGTGTGAAAAGAACCCTCTGCACAGTGCTAATGTTTCACATAGGTGGGTGGTATGAAAGATAGATTAATTGGGCAAAATATCTCAGGCAGTTGGCAAAGTATGTGTGTATGTGGCTAGGGCAATAAGTCAGGCAGTACAGTAGTGGAGATATACCATGTGAAATACTTACTAAACTAGTCAGGTGCAGGAAGGAATCATCCCAAATCTCCATTCCGAGCAAAATACAAAAGACATCCAGCTAAGAACCAGGAATGGTCTTGTTCTGAATTTAAGGGGTGGTTTGTACTACACTTCCAGATAAATACCCCCATCCCTACTTCCCATTGAGAAATACATCTACTTGATCTTATAACAGTGAGATTATACTCTAGATATCAACCTCACCAGCGGCTTGGGACTTGGGAAGCAAGGGTTCTCCTGATACTCCACTGAAAGAAAAAGGGATGAAATTTACAGAAAGAGGTGTGTGAAACAAACAGAAATTTTTCTGTTATCTGCATAAAGTCCCACACTGATAGACTGTGTAATGGGTTACAAGAATAGGAACAGCAGGCCTGAGCCAGGTGTGAGAATATGCTCACACCTAGTGCCCTTTTATTTTCTTCTTGAGGTACAGCCTGAAAGTAAAAAAAAAATATATATATAGATAGATAGGCAGATAGATAGATAGATGTAGATATAATGCCTAGGCCTGTATGGAAAACATACAGGACCATAGCCAATCCAAAGGAAAGGTCCTTGAATAGAATATTTGACCATTGTGGAGCAACTGAAGGAAACAAAAGTTAGACAAACAAACTGGGGTGTAAAGAAAGCATATGAGACATCAATTCTGGTCACCCAAAATCCAGGGAAGTGCTAACCTCAGAGTGGGATAACCATCCATCTAGAACTGAGGAACAATAAAAGTTGCCAATCCCCTATCTTAGTGGGAATGAAAATACAGAGAGGGTTAAATCCCATAATGGGGTTGAGGAATTTGTCCATGCCATACTAACCTAGTGAGGTAGAGAGTTGAAGGACAGAAAAAACCCTTAGAAAGCACCCATGTAACCCAGTAGTTTGCAGCAAAGGGAGTCCACAAGTATACAAAGTGAGACAGCTCAGTTTCCACCAGACTGGAGTAGAGGGGTAGGTCCAGGAACAACTTGCTTCTAAGACCTTCAACAGCCAGCCCTCAGAGACATACCTAGGTAATCCAAGCAGTAAAGGATGAAGATGAGATTGCCTGATCCTTGACTGTGAATCCTGGATTCTAGTGCATAATGGTGGTAAGATCACTGACCATCAGAGTGCCTACAGTCACCATTTCAGAGGATTACTCCTGTTGAGGGGTGTCAGAACCTCAGAAGATGTTAGAAACATAAAAACATGAATTTGTAATCCAAGTGATCCATAAAATCATCTGATTTTTTTTTAATAAAAGTTGGTGTGGTATATCAATGGTACATAGGCCGAGGTCATTAGAGTCATGAAGACAACAAAGAGCATTAACAAACCTGTACACTGGTTTAAAGCAATGGGAAACAATATTTTCAAAGAAACTGTATTGTAATGTCCCAAGATTACATGTTTGATTAAAAAGTAAACTCAAATTGAAGATAATTTGAATCCAAAATCTAGTTGAAATATTTAAAATTTGTTATATTTCTCATATTCAAGAAAATTAAGGAAAGAAAGGTTATTACAAATGGTAATGAAAGTTTAAAATAATGAGTACAAAAATTTTGTTAAATCCTCAGAGGAAAAGAATAAGTTTTTGTTCAAATGTTAGTGCTTATCTCAGGGATTAGTGCACATGGGGGATGTGTCACCTTCCTGTTGATGGAACATTATAATCTAATAACAATTACATCATAGGCTTGCATAGTCCACATTAATACATGTCAGGGTAGGAGTTTCATTCAAAGCTTGTGGAATGGACAAAAATCTCTGTAATGCCATGAGGTAGTAACTCTTTGTTATGTAGAAAAATGAGTAAACATTTCTGAAATAGGTAATTGTACATTATGATACTCAATCATCTTACACCAAGTGTTCTATAACAGTAACTTGGTATCATGCTTGAATTCTCAATTAAAAGGAGTTTAACATTGTAAAGTATTGTTTAAATTATTGTGATCCAGAGATTTAATTGCACTGTCAGTATAAGTGTCAATATACTTAAGTGTTTTTCTTAAAAAATATTTACCTAATTCTTCAAAGAGCTGGTAAACAGTGGTGTGTGTAACAGGCAAGGTAGTGCTAAGTGGAGGCTGTAATGCTTGTCTGTCACCTGCTCCTATTGAAAATCGTACTTGAGGCCCACCTGAAAGTTTATACAAATAATATGATTAACACAATGTACAATAATATACAAAACAAAGTATTTTTTTTATAAAAGAGTTAGCACAAATGATCACATATAAAGTG
>NW_013666702.1:298318-306933 GCF_000517525.1 Limulus polyphemus
ACATAGGAAAGTACACAAATACCTTCAGAATTTCTGTTTAACAATTCAATGTTACTGAAGTTAAATACACAACACACACACACAAACCCAAAAAAAGTACATGAAGTCACCTTAACTTGTACATATATGAGGTATCTTGCACTTAAGACATGAAAAAATGAACAGTTTAAAACAGAATTAAAAGAAACAACACAAAGAGGTAAATGGATACCATTTAACTTATTCATGTTTGGCTTCTTTTTTGTTAATTTAAAATGGTTTTCTTTATTTTACATGATATGGTTAAATGTTTGTGATTTCAGTTTATCAAACAAATTTATGTTTCAAACCCAATTGAGTTATTAAGTTTATTTATACTTACCTTTGGAGTTTCACAACCATATACTGCCCATTGTGATACCTTATGATATAACAAGACTAATGGTATTTTCAACCTAACCAACTCCTTATGCAACACATTGGAATAAATGGTCAGGTCAGCAATCTTAAGGTTCAGATACAGCCATCCCTAATTTAGTACTGCTGGCTACACAGAGAACAACCACTCAGCAGCATCCATCACCTAGACAACTACTCTTAGCCAGTTAATGGGACTGACTCTTGCTATTATAATACCCCCATAGCTGAAAGTGTACAGCATGCAGCAATGCCATTATGTTTCATGAGAAAAGGCTACTCTGCCTGTGATAGTTAGCTTGCAAATAGCAGCACCAAAAGCACGTGACACAAGAATGTGTCTTTTGAGGTTGTTTAAAGGGCATGCTCTCCCAGAAAATACTTTAATTCTGTTGTTAAAGTGGGCAGGAAAACTGACCAATGTAATAAACGATTTCTTCTTAAATCTAATGCCTATAACAGGCTTGGTTATGATTTTCTTGGGGAAAAACAGAAAAATTCATGGAATATGCATACACCTACATTCATTAAATAGTAAATGATAAAGAAACATGACAAACAGCTAATTTTATCAGCATCTAAAATACAAAGCTGAAATTTCCTGTGCTATCAAACACTGTAGCCTCAACTCAGATGGCCAGTTATGGTACAATAATTTTTCAATGTAATTTAGAGTTAGGCTTAATCAATAAATGTAAGTCAGTTTGATAACTATAAATGTAAAATTTATTATCATAAATCTGGAAACACCCCTAATTATTCAAATCACAAATATATAAATTCATCTTCAATATGATATTAAAATAATGTTAAGCTCACAAACATCTAACACTAGTTACTCAATACATTCCACTGCACTGTGAACACGCCTAACAGCCAGAGATTACTGTAGAGGAATGACATGAATTGGGGTCATAACAAGTCTGAGTTAACCCACACATTATAGCACACGACAGCTAATGAAATAATTATTAGGTTAAACACAATATGTAAATCATTTTTTAAACATTCATTTTTGAAGTGAAGCCCCATATTTTAAGACCTACAAGACTGGTTGAAGAATAATACACCATTATGCTGTTTTCTTCATATGCTCATATGAACAAGAGCTTTCAAAAAGGTACATCTTTGATGACAAATTGCAAACCACTGATCTCAGACAACAACTAGGAGATAGTAACAAATGGTTTAAAACACGTATTTGGCCAGTGGTTTTACAGATGTTCCCTTAAGAAGAAATTATTGTAAACATCTAGAATGCAAGTTTTTAAAAAGATAGGAATCAGTGTGCATTACATTAAAGATAAAATTTAATGGGAATAACAAAATTTAATGTTTTGGAGCAACACTGAATATATACCAATCATAGGCAAGACAGGTGGTAATTTATTGCAACCAAGCTGCCTTCCAAAGACATCACAGCATGTAATGGCATATTATATTTCAAACTTTGTATCTTCTGATATGTGGACTGGCTTGCTGACCACTAGGCCACAACTGGCTTAATGAGAATATTACCACAAAATGATAATCGTCTTCACATAACATATCACAATGTAATTTAAAACCTTTAAGACTGAAATTTTTCTTATTGTATTTCATTCCTTGTATTTTCCTTCTCTACACAACAAAAGTCATTTTTACATATATCCACACACTCACAATACAAGTTCACAGCAAGTTTTAAAATCAAACCATGTAACATAAAATTAAAACAGTATGAAAATATAAAGAAAATCAATATCCAGTTTTAAATATACGTGAAACCAACAAAAACATACATATCAGACTACTAGGCCACATACCTGGAGGAGGAACTTGAACACAACCTAATATATTTCCTATGAGAGTCTCTATCTGAACTGCCATGTTTTCTATGTACACACTGTAGATTATTCCCAGGCAATTCTGAAAAAATTATCAATATTTATAATTCAGCAATCTTATTCTATACCTGTGTTCTACAATATAATTCAGTAAATAGCAGACATGTTTCAAAAGTTTAATCAAACCATTAAAAACCTGAAAAACAAGCATCACGGAAACAAGTAAAGTACAGCTGATTTTTCAAAACCAAACAAGACAGAACTTTTACTACTTACTTGAAGAAGGATATTCATGGCCAAAATCTAATTTCTAAATCTATACCTATGCACACTTTAATAAACTCTTGTATGTGATGGCTTTATTCCTCTGAATGCAGGTGGTTAGCTTTGAATAATCATTCTTTGATATTTATTAAAAACAAATACCACATAGAAAGGTTGTATTATGTAACGAATATTTTATACTTAAAAGGAAAAAAATGGATTTGAACACACCTTGAAGGTAATAAAATAATCTAAGCTGGAGACAAGAACCAAACACTTTGGAGCATACATTATGGAATGATGTTGAACGCTTGAAGATTCTAAACTTTCTTCTTCGCCTTCTTCGTCTGGTGGCTTGCTGGGAGTTATGGCCACAGGTTCGTTGAAGGAGAGACATGCACAGTAATGACGGTTGGCATCGATGTCGGTTAAAACAGAAACAAAAAAGGTGGGTTGTTGGCGAGCAGTTGAGAGACTCCATCCTTGTGGCTGACAGAACTAAAGCAGATATATTAAATAATGACTTTTCTTAAATATTTAAATTACTCTTATACTTAAGAGAAATAAAGTATACAAGAAGAAACTAAAAATATCAAAATTAATTTTCAGCTGGCAAAAATAATCCTTTAAGTTACAGTCTTTTATAATGCAAATGAATAATTTATACAAGATTATCTGTACAATACCTTTCAAATTATACTATTTACCGAGAAATTTAATTTTAATCAAAAGCTAGACTGAAAGCTGCAAAGATGTGCTTTATACAGTAAAACATAATTAAATTTTTTACATTGCAGTGTTAATTGATAAATTGAATACAATACAAAATATAAACTGACCAACTTGTAAGAACAAAGCTGGTTTAATTTTTCTTGTTTAAACAATAAACAAATCCAATACATTAAAGTAAATTATTTCTGATAACTTTACAAAGTTCCCAAACAACTGTAAACTTGATTAAATCAATAAGATCAAAATAGTTAAAATAGGATAAAAATAACAAACAAATTCTAACATAATATTTAAAGTTCTATAGATGTCGATGGCAACATCATCAGTAATAACACATATACAGGTAAATCACTATAAATATAAGAAAATACCATGTGATGTAACAATGATATTGTAACAGAGGTCATCAAGGTGTCATTTAACAAAAGATTAGAACTGTTAAATCAATAGACCTTTTATTTTTCTAATATTCTCTCTTGATTTTCTACACACGACTTTAGTGTTACAAAAATCTGCAATGTTGACCTAACGTACTGATGTTCAAATACATGTGAAAAGGAACAAGTAAGTTCTTAACACAGCACTTGTTACTGGGTGAAATATGTCAATGTACCTTTTCTGGTCATTCTTCAGAAACAACTGCAAACTCTTTTGTTTTTGAACATACTAATAACATGCACATCCAAATATAAACTTCATTTTGAAAACAGAAACTAATAACCGTATGTAAACTTTATTGTGAAAACAGAAACTAGTAAACAAATATAAACTTCATTGCAAAAATATAAACTAATAACTAAAATCATTTCAAATGCTGTAAATACAAGCTTGTCTCCCAGCAGCAATTATCTTAATTGTAAACCTATTTATTGCTGTATTCCTGTTTTTCCATCAGTTCCAACACTTCTATCAAGAGGACTTGGGATAAGACTCCTAGCAAATTTTAAGATATTCCAAGCATTTAAGTTCATTATAGAACCATGACAAAATTATCCACATTGATTTCTAACAAATATTATATAACACTTACACTGGGATGTACTTACAGATTCCTCTCAGAATTGTCCATACTCTTAACATAAAGGAAACAGGTCTTGAATTAGGAGAACAGCAAAAGGTGCATGCTCATACTTCCTCAGACATGTTTCAAATATATTTTTCTAACATCAAAATCATTGGTAGGGAATCAAGAGAAGCTTGTAGATATATAAAAGAAGCTCAACTAGTTTTAGTGTTCAACTTTCTTATTAATCTACAATATGTTGCCCCCTCTAAATACATCACTCAACCATCACATGACTTTTACTTATGTTTATACACACTGAACAATTTATTGTTTCTGATGATGCTGGAGTTAATGTCAACAAACCGTACAGTAAACCCGCATTAAAAATGACACAAGCGTGCTGATGCACAATCTCCAAGAGACCAATGAAATAAAAGCCATGAGGCATAGGTGCATCTTCCTTCAGTATAGGTCACCATTAGTGCTATTCACACTAAATGAACTGGCATACATGGCTATTAATTAGCAGACAGATACCTTTTATACCACTCAGTTGTCAATCAGTAGGAAAAACTATGGAATTAAAATCAAATATGCAATGCAAATACATGTGTTGTGTTCTTATTGAAAATAAATTAAAGTTAAACATTTTTTTATCAAAACTAATTTTCACAAGTACTGTCTTAGTGGGAAAATTACATAAAAACATATACATTGTCATATATTTTGTAAAAAGTATAAAAAGTGTGCCAAAGTGACTTCTCAGTGTGAGGTCTTCATGCAAGTCCTATAATAAAAACTACAACTTATAATGATTAATTTTATCAATATTGTAAACTCTATCACTGCAATATTATACCTAGATATAAATAACATAGTACCCTTTGAATATACTTATGGAAACCTTATTACTTTTTTGATAATTAACTAATCTTTTACAATTATCTTACATTAATTCAATAAAAATTATACAAATATTTGTGTGAAATCATGAGAAGTTTACATTGAACAATAATTTAAAAATTAATATCTAAACATGTTAAAAAACAGAAAAAAAGTTACTAATTCTGACATAAACTACATACAGTATTTTTTATGGTGTTTACTGTAAAAATTTGATATATTAAGGATTCAGATAAAAAGATTAATAATATTTTCACAATATTAATAATGTCATTCAAATCTTCCGGATTTTATATTTAAAAACATTTTGAAAGTCAAAAATCTTTGGCAATTAAAATCTAAGTTACATTTCCCAGAATGCAAATATGCAACCGCTACTGCCTGAAAAGTTCTCAGTATTATACTTGCTGCACAAAGACTTAACATTCATTAATGCCAAGGGTTTATAGCAATTCCAATCAACAAGTTTGGACAAGCTTCTATAGTTTGTGACACTCTCTTAGTTTCTCTGAACTATTAACAAACAATGTTCACACAGTACGAATTACATCTAGATGGACATGATACTAAAATTATCCATAAAGACTGATCCATTCAAGGTACCTGTTAGACATTAGAATTTATGTCCCAATTACATGCACATGTAATTACATTTTATACATAGACAAGTGATGTTGACTGGTACTACCAGGTTTCAGTTACTTTATGGACAGCCTCCCTTTCTGTACATGAACACACACATGTTGATATAAATTTACAGTAATTATTTAAAGAAACAATATCATACAACAATTAAAACCAAGCAATTAACTCAATTAATCAATATAATCAATTACCTATGAACATTAATTAGTGTCACATTAAAATAATCAATTAATCAAAATTATGTTTAAATCAATTAATGTTATGAAAATAATCAACTAATCAAAATTATTGTTTCTAATTACTAGTGTTCTTGAATATTCCAACTATCCAAATCTCATGCAAGACTAAATGATTATAATGAATTAATAGCTGGAGAATCAAACAGCAAATTCCCCAAATAAGAGCTCTAGCAACAATGACTGCAATATGTTATTTTATTATGGATCCTGTAATTTATTGCCTTTTTGATGTAATTCATATGTATCCATGAATATTTCTATAATAGTATACTGTACCAGATGGTTACAAATGATACTCTTGAGTAAGTTAAAAAAAATACTATACTGAATTTTCTGAATTTTTTTTAATGTGTAGGAAAGAAAACAATGGCATGACAGCACAACAGTCAAATATGTCATTCATATTTACAGTGCAATAGGTAAGTTTTATTTTTACTAAAGTTAGAAATGGGCAATTAGTGGTATTTGCTAATTAATTAATTGATAGCCACATTAATCAATTTCACTTCATTAATGAATTAATACAATATTTCTTGAACTGTGATACGTATAAGCAAAAAAAATAAATGGTGGGGGGTGAGTGATGCCAGAAAGTTGCTTTTCCTTTAGTTTGCCTTTCAAGAAGAAAAAGAAAAAAGATGGGAGTGGGTGCTGCTAGACAGTTATCTTCTCTATAGTCAACAAGTGAGGAAGAAGAAAAAAAAATGTTGCCTAAGAAATTACAAAACTAAAAGTGGGCAGAGCTTTGTGTTCAACAAGAAGTAAACATAATAGCAATATTTTGGTTACTTGTATAGTTAAAATAATCAAAAATAATATTAATCAAAAACCAAAATTTTCTTGAGTTAATTATGTTTGTGAAAATTGGTTTAATCATAATTTTGATTAATTGACTGTTGGAATAAACAAAAAACAGTAGTAATCAGAAACACTATTTTCAATTACATGATTATTTTTATGATAATTGATTTAACTGTAATTTCAATTAATCAACTGTTGGAATAATTCAAAATAGTAATAATCAGAAATATTAATTTTGATTAATTGATTGGTTTACATGAACTAAACGATGTAATCACTGCTCATAAGTAATAATTTAAATTGCCCAGCTCTGTTTACGTCATTACACTGCTACGTACTTACATTTATAATATACTGTACTACACAAAAATAGAGAACTTACTAGTTCTATTCCATCTATAAACGGTGTGTCTTCCCAATCTTTCTCTGGAAACCGTTGAAGAATTTTTCCAAAACTAATACCACTTCCTGCAAGTCAGAAAGTCCAAATAAAATTGTTTACTATAACAAGTTATTATTCCATTAACAGCAGAGATATATAAACAAGAATAAGCTTATATTACACAAGCCTTAATCAATTTTGGTTTCTTTAAAGTAAAAAGCTTTTCTTGTAACTGCTCTTTTTTAGAATAACTGCATGTTGGAACATACATGTTTCATTTTTATATATTTTCAGCTTAAATACTGGTTTATGGCTCCTATTTAGGTTTGCCAACTCTTGAAAACTTTGAAGTAGAGCTTTATGTAAGAGACCATACATAATGGACATCACACAATTTAGTCCACTTTTTGACCATCCCCTTGTTACACTTGGTCACATAGATGGCCTCTAACCAACAGTTGGTAGTAAATTATAAACACATTTTATCTCTAAGTAGGACAGTTAGCAATCCTACTCCTATTCCAAAAAAATAATTCATTTAGCAAATTTATGACCGGCAACATTACTGCAATGTTTCATGTCTAACAGCTTAATCAAGAAATTAGAGAAAGTGAACAAAAAATGGTTTTAGAAAATACATGAAACAAAACTAATGGCTTACATGGATCTAATGTTTTCAATTTTAGTTTACATATTAAAAGTCTGTTTATAATGTATAATGGAATTTGAAATGTTTTCATGGTTCAAGCATACTAAGATGATTAAACACTTGTGTTCTTAGAAATTTTTCATTTGAAACTGGTAAATTTTGGCTTTGATGGAATAGCAAACAACTAACCAGTTAAAATGTAGCCATGGTATAAACTTACGTTGCACAGTGATAAGTCAGAAAGCTTATAATGCTAAAAACTACGTTTGATATCCATGGTGGGCATAGCACAGTTAAACAATTCAAGTCATTCAACTTGTATAAAACATTGTGATTCACTGTCATTGTAAGTACTTTCTAATAGCAACAGTTTCAAAACAGATATATATTACTAACAATTGCTTCAAAAGCTATAAACAGTGAGCACTTCCACCTTAAATTTATAAAGTAAAATATTTAAGTAATACATTAACTAGGCTAAATCCAAGCTTGAGGAATTACACAAATAATGAGGGTATATTGTTCATACACTTATCACAATGAAGATAAAATATATATAGTTTTTATATGTATTTTTCAATATGCATGAATTAGGTATTTTAAAATTCGTAATTCAGACACCCACAAATATCATTATATTTGATTATTTTCATTGTCTGTAACAATTTCATACATCTATGCATAAACAGCTAAGGATATGAAAAATATGTATGTATGCTAAAAAATAATATTATAATTACATAAATATTATTCATTATTTCAGGCAGATACT
>NW_013666702.1:307910-314372 GCF_000517525.1 Limulus polyphemus
AGATACTAAAGGAGGAACACCTCATGAGTTATATATAAATCACTGTTCATAAGTAACTTTGAGATCACATTACAATACAGCAAAGGTTCCCAAACTGTGGTCCGCAGTCCCCTGAGAATTTGTGATAGTACTTACGGGGGTCCACAGTAATACATCAAATTTATGAAATTACCATTTACTGACAGAGTAACAAGTAAAATAAAATGCTATGACATTATAAAACTAATATAGTAATATGTATATAAATCCCAAATTAAAGGTAGTAAGATACGCATATGATACACCAGGTCCACCAATACAGTAAAGAAGTTGAAGGGGTTCTGCCAGTTGCCAAAGTTTGGGAACCCCTGCAATACAGCATTAATTAATAGAGGGAAAACCTGAGCTGTTAAAATAACTGAAAATTATGTTTTTCCTAACAATAGTGCAAAGAAAATAATCTGTTATCAAATATGTTTAACTTTTTCGAACCCATTAATTACAAAATCAATATTGAAAACAGACAAGATATCTATTTTTGTTTAGAAGATTAATCCACTTTCACACATCATAATTTGGTTAGATGAAAATTAAACAGATGGGAAAAGTGATGCATTTATAAAAGTGGAGAATTACAGAAACATATGCCATTGTTTTTTACCAAACTTTGTAAAATGGGGGAAATAAACTGTAGCACTTACTACAAAACTAGAATAACTATATTTACATTTCAACGAGATTGCTCATAAATGAAACATACATGTACACAAAACAAACTTATTTTTAATTACTTAAATTACACTACATTTTTTAAAAGCTACTCCCTGTGCATGGAAATGAAATATTTTACCATTAGAAATACACAACTGATATGAATATAGAAGTGTAAGCACCACAACTCAATATATTACAAAGTATTACCATGTACAACACAAATGTTAAAATGTAAAGACATCTCTAATAGTGTCAGGATGCCAGGATAATATCAAACTGGCATCAAGCTCTATATAAGTGTAAGAAAAAAAAAGTTACATGGGAAGGCTCAAGTACATATAAGACCTGAAAGTGATAATTTTGTGGGGTTTAGAGATGCATGACCCCAGAAAATGTGGCATTTACAGACTTCAAATGAAGCAATTCTTAAAATATACATGAAGAAATGTCTTTAAATTATTTTAACAGCTATTAACCTGCTTTTACAAGGCATACACCTAGGAAGGCTAATGCCTCCTTCCTCCCCTGGTTGCTCCACCTATGAGGGTGTAAAGAAATGAAGTACTAGTATTTCATCTAGTAACATATGACTGCATATATTATTATCTAGTCTTATTGCCAAATACCCCTTTAACATTTTGAGTTTGATATCAGTCAAGCATCTCGGCTGTCTCAGAAGTATGACTAAGTAACAACATGCAATTATACTGTGCCTTGCATAAATGTGTTTAAAAGACAAATATATATTTGTGGTTATATGTGAACTATCAAATATATTGCTCATATGGAATAAGAAAAATTCAATTCACAATATATAATAACTTAATGACAAACTCAGTATTTATTTCACACTATCAAAACGTTTTAAGATCAGCAACAAAAAAAGAAAAAAATGCTTGAAAGGTGGATCCAATTGCCATCAACTTCTAGATAAAAAGAGGCAAACTTAGACTGGCAGGTTGGCCAAGATTGATGCAACAGATTAAGATACAATTCAACAGTAAAGCTGACTGAAAAATCATCCACAGGACTGGCAAGTATGTTAGCAAGATACAACAAATAAACTTATCTGTCACATGTGGAAGTATAAACAGAACCAACAAACTGTATCTAATACAGTTGATAAACATATACACATCTCAACTGAGAAGATGGCTAAAAACTTGCCATCTGATCTAATAATTAGGCTGAGATAGGCATACAACTCAACTAACAGATTGACTAACACAAACACATTAACTCAACAGAAAAGTTGGCTAACAGAATTTCAATTGGCCTGACAAGTGAGCTAAAAAATTTACAATTAGATTTTCACATTGAGTAGCACAAAATACACATACAAATAGACTTAAAGATTGACTTACAGACATTAAACTAAATTGGCTGAAGAGCTAACACCATTTAATATGATAAGACTGGCTGGTTGGTGAATAGGCATTTAGATGGACTGACAAACTGAACTAGACCAAAAAGTTGGCTAACAGAAATAAATTAGACTGAATAACAAACAAACAAATACATATGTGGATTAGCAAGTTGACTACAGTGATACTTGTGGATTGGCAAGTTGGCTACAGTAACACACAACTTGCCAATCCACAATGTATCACTGTAGTCAACTTGCCAATCCACATGTATCACTGTAGTGTATCACTGTAGTCAACTTGCCAATCCACATGTATCACTGTAGTCAACTTGCCAATCCACAAGTGGATTGGCAAGTTGACTACAGTGATACATGTGGATCGGCAAGTTGACTACAGTGATACATGTGGATTGGCAAGTTGACTACAGTGATACATGTGGATTGGCATGTTGGCTACAGTTACATATGTGGATTAACAAGATGGCTACAGTTACACACATGGATTTGCAAGTAGAATAATAGACACATACATAAACTGACAAGCTATCAGATACACAAATATTTTGTGCATCAGATATATCTAGACTGACAGGTTGACTAACACACATACATTGTACAACTAGGACTAGGAGACATAAATATAAATTTTGACAAGGTAAGAGTCATCTTTGGCTAAGACAGTTTCATTTTTCTAACAGGGTGTTTGGCCTTTGGAATGGGTTGCCTTCAGATATTGTAGAGGCAGTAAATTTAAGTGAGTTTAAGAAAAAGCTTGATAAGTATATGAATGATAAAGGCTGACTTTAAGATTTTTTTTATTATTATTTTAATTTAGTCTATAGGATGGAACAGCCAAGATGGACCAATTGGTCCCATGTTGTTCCAATATGTTATGTTAATAAATTGAAAATTCAATTAAATCATTTGTCACAAAAATAATCAACTAATCAAAATTAGTGTGTCAATTATTAATGTTTTTGATTATACCAACAAATGATTTATCAAAAATTATGACTAACCTGATTATCATCGAAATAATCAATTATTGAAAGTTTTGGTTTCCAATTATTAATATTTTTGATTATTCCAACTATCCAAGTAAGAAAAATATTGCTACTGTGTTTGCTGGTTGTTAAGTACAAAGCTACATAATGGACTGAAGATATTTGTCATTGCAATTAATTATTAATTGCTGACTAGTAGAAATGCAACTGTCTTTGCAGAACCTGCCACCAAATGTTTTTTTTCTTTTAATTACCATGGTTTGAGGAACACTGTACTAATTACTTAATTGAATGTAATCAATTAAAAAATACAACTAATTGCCCAGCTCTGTATATAGCAACCATAACTGAAAACCAATATGTCTGTCAAACAATATCAGAAAGATGTTCTGACAAATAATCTGAGAAGTAGAGATATGTAGGCTTAGTGACAAAAAATACTGTTTGGAAGATATAATCAGGCATACAAATAACTGTTTGAATACATTTAAATATAAATACCTATAATGTGGAAGTACTAGAAATATAATAACATACTGATAGACTGACAAATGAACAAATAACAAAATTAATAGTTAAGACTTAGTGTCTCAAAGATTGTTGGACAGAAAAATTTGAACATACACTATATGACCATACTGCATAAGTAATAAATGGATAGATGAAGGAATGATCATACGGAAGAATTAAAAAAAATTATAATGCATGATAAGGTGAACAGATAAATATACATACTGATAATTGATTGTAGAGGAACAGGTAAACACTGGCCAGGGTTCAGAAAGTGACACATACAATAATTGAAAAAGACTGCAAGCCATTCTTTCAGAGACAAACAAGACTAAAGAACTAACAGGGAGATCAAAAGGCTACAACCTATCAGATATTTATACTTTCAATACTAATATACAATAACCAGAATTTAACATAAACCAGCACTGTATTCACCTGATTTCTCATATTGTAAGTGGTCAGAATTGAAGTAATATAAATAATATACCCAAGTATACCTTGAGTTTCAAATATTCATAGGAATGATTACCAGTACTGTCTATGTAAAGCACTGACTGGTGTGAAACATGTTTATTCAATCTCTGCTAAGATGTTTGTATTTAATTCAACTAAAATGACTTCATGAAGCCAAATTTGTATAGAATAAACACTGTTCTTCAAAATAAAACCTTTAAAACAAAGCTTTACAAGCTTTTTCCTTTAATTAATTTTTATTTTCAACAAGATGATGTGAATATCATGTTTCAAGTAGCCAACTTATACTGCAAATTCTCTCTCTTACTGCATACTAAGTCATAACTATACTTATCAACATGGTTCAAGTCAGCTAAGATATGTATTAATTTTTATCTCAAAATATTTATGTACCAAAATCAAACTAGTAACACAGAGCAGGCACTCCCAAGTTCATTCATCACAAAACTCATTATCTGTCGGTAGCTTATTCACTATAATTTATGAGTATGATCTCAAATAGAGGTTTATCAAAAGTAAAGTCAAGATTCCAGAAATAAAAAAAGATACAATTCCTCTGCAGTTCAACTAATATACTAATTTATTAGCTCTTATGTACACAAGTTATGTTATCATTAAAAAATGCTGAATACAGAATTGAAGTAAACAAAAACATCATAATGCCTTTACTGGTGAAACCATGGTCGTAATAAATGAAATACTTGTAAAACATATAACTGTCTTGGGTTTCCTCAATTCTGTAATTATGGAGTTTCATAAAATTTCACAAATATAAAAATTTATTATCACACAAGTTTTAAAAAAGAAAAAGATGTATATTTTGTCTGTGCATGATTTTCTAAAAAAAACTTTTTTTGAATTAGTAATGAAATACAAAATTTAACTTTTGCAGGACAGTCCAACAGGCAACATTAGCTAAAGATTATAAATGTAATTCTACAATTTCTGGTTATTAAATAACTTGTTTGAAGTTAAGCACAAAGCTATACAATGGGTTATCTATACTCTGCCCACCACAGGTATCGAAACCCAGGTTTCTAGAATTGTAAATCTGTAGACATGCAACTGTGCCATGGGGGGGCTGTTAAATAATCTAAATTTTCTGGGGTATAAATATGTGCTCTGACCCAAAAGCTATTAGTATTGTTTGAATGCATAAAAAAAAAAATTTTTTTGAATTAAGGAAGTTTTTGAAGAAATGATTTTTCCACTACTTTGATCTTAATGAAAAATATGTTTGCGATTTCTTTAAGCAGACAAATTGTCTACTTAAAAGGTTCATGAACTATCACAATCTTAAACACAAATAATAATTTAAGTCATATATTAACTAGTGTATGCTGACAACCAGGAATAAGAAAACAAGCAATTTAGACAAACAAGTTGTGTTTAAACCTTAACTGGTTAGGTAAAATATTTGTATCATAAGTGGTAGGGTGGGCAAAAATAAACCATGTGCAATAAACTTTGCAAATACTACCTTTATAATATTGTAGGGTCAGAATGACCCACAAATTATTACAACAATTAGAAAGAGAACTGCAATAGCATATCCACTCTGCTCAACACTCAAGAAATGGTTGAGGATAGAGTACAGAAAATATCAGCAGCACTAGTTGAGTTGGAATATCAACTTCAAAAACTGACTTGCTCATTTTGACCCCACCCTCCCAGTTGAGAGTTAAATTGAATTATATTTTTCAAAGAGAAGGGAAGCTTTGTTGTTTTTAATCTTCTCTTTGAGATTTCTTATATGAAATATAAAAATTTTGCAATCAGTAATTTATTCATTAGAAATTTTGAATAAAACTTTAAAATATTTGTGTGTGAATTTACATAAATTACACATTTTATGAAATGCTACTTATTGCCCAACATACTAATTTTAAAGTCTACAGTTCACGTTGGGTTATATTATAATGCTGCCACTTCTATTTTTCCTTAACTCTTTCACTGTCACATTTATATATAAACAACTTTCCCAGTATCAGGTTTCTAAATGCACAATAAAGAACAAAAAAAGACCTATGTTTCAATATTTCATTACTTAGATGAAATTTGAAACTAGTAAGCTTTAAGAAGTTTGAAGGGGAATATCCTTTATTTATAATGGTACAAAATTACAAATCCACATTTCATCTGTTGTTTGAAAGAGTTCTTTAGTGTCACAGCTTTCCTAAATATTATTAGCACTTGTTTATATATATATATATATATAAACTTAATGAAACTTAAGCTACTTTGAAATAGCAAAAAAAAAGTTATTCATCATTTGATTAGTTTTGTAAATATGAAATAGAAGCAGTTTCCATTCGCTACCTAATCCACTACACTTGTAGTAATTTTACTTTTTTCATGATACTGTTACGTATCTACTCATTTGATAATTTCCGGTATAAATTCTTTCTGAGG
>NW_013666702.1:314512-332901 GCF_000517525.1 Limulus polyphemus
TACACTTAACTTTTATAACACACGCTATAAATCATATTGATTTACACACTTTACTTACGGTGCCTACTGTTCGCTTGACTCACTTATCTCTATCTTTAATCTATCTGCATATCTACCTCTTCTTTTATTTGCCGGGCTTATATAGTAAAAAAGAGGGCATCCCGAAGAAACTAGGAAATTCATGACCATTCGAGAAACTCCTTGCACACGCCACAAGCGCCAATGCGCCAGCAGCGTCACATGACTTCAACTGTCATAACAATACATTTCCTTGCATCAGGTTTGAACCTAGGACTTATCATACACTTGACTAGTGTTCTACTGACCAACTACGATAAAGGGATAGCCCTTTCTAATAAGGCACTTTTTAACAACTTAAACTGCTACATTCTTCCACTATCATAAACAACTTTAACAAGGACAGTTATATGGCCTAATTTGGGGTTGTGAGACGGTCCCACTGTGGGAGCCAATGTGGTAATTTTATTTTTTCCTGATATATATTCTTGCCCCGAGACCTGATGCACGCTCCAAGAATGCTTTAGTAACTGAATTAAAGGGCTAGTCCCCAAAACCTACTACATTTTGCGCAAGTACTCTACCAACTTAACTAAAGGGCAAGCTAGTAAGGCACTTTTTAACAACTACTATGCACTAAAGAACGGTATGGGAAAACAAACTTTTGTATTAACCATTTACACTTCTGAATACTAGATTTTTATATTTCTTATATCCATAAAGCTTTAAACTAATAAATATTTGAAAAGGAACCATCTATGCCCAACAATTTTGAACGTCACTTTTCAGCCGTTATCTTAACTGTCAGCAAATGCCAATCGCTTTCAAACTTCTATTTAAGTTTATCTCCATAAAGATTAAAGGATATAAGCGTTTTAAAAACACATATTTATTCCCGACAATTTTGATTATTAATCATTTCTGATCAAAAGAACGCTAACTATACAAATCGAAAGTAAAAAGTAACCTGTATCTTAATTAATAAATCCAATTCTATATTAACATTTACGTCCTAAATCATCAGTTGGGTAGTTATCGCTTACAACAATATTTTCGTCCGTAAATTTTCATAGAGTCGCTGTTTCCTGACATATTCATTTAAATGAATATTTTCTGAAAAGTTTTATGATCTACGCTCCTAACCAGAAACACTGTAAAAGCGTCTCATTGTTTAGCTTTTACAAAGAATATGCGTTGGTAATTGTTTAAAAATTCAATGCTCTGTAAATATTCAAATTTTTATATTGACAGAGGCGTCACTAGGCACTGGCACACGGGGTTCGATTCTGTTTGACAGTGCCCCGAATCCCATACTGGTGTCTTGAAAATCAGAATAGAGAACCATAATCAATAACATAATGAAACACCTAAAATTCCTGCGCATAAGGGCCTAAGCCCCGAATCTTGCGACGCTTCTGTTTACTGAATAAAAATAAGTAGCTATTACTTTGGTTACATACTAAGAATAATTCTAACAAAAAAATGAAATAAACTAACATCTATACGTGTTACTGTTGTCAGTTGTGTGTCTTAATGTCATCAGGCAATTTTTCGCCACCTGTTGTTTTGTTTGTTGGGTTACTAAAAAACAGGTGTTCTTCACTTTCGGTTTACGTAAAAACAAAGTCGTCAAGTCACACTCATGATGTCTGCCTGTTTATATATCCACATGTGACTTTTAAATGTTCAAAAGCTTTACTGTTCAAGGATGAGCACTTAACTGTATCAAGTTTATAAAAATGTAAACTGATAATTCAAAGACTTTTTTTATATTTCACCCGAAAGCCCACTTTCTCTTATTTAAAATTAAATTATATCCTATTAAAACTTAAATAACATGCAATAGTCTTTTTCAGATAGCTATTTTGTAACTCATACAGTTGAAATGTGGGTGTTTTAAAAGTACGTGTATACGAGATATTCTATTTCTGTAAAAAAAATAATGCTCTTACTAGTTTTACTTGACAGCTTTATGCTTTCTTTCTCTGTTTTTGCCAAACGCAATTATGTTATGTATGATAAAAATCCTGTTGATTAAACACGTAACTTCAGCAGTTTACAGTCCCAGTGTTCCACAATAATTCAAAATATACTTTTTTTAATTATTTAAAGCCAAACGTTTATTAATGAAAAATGGTTTTATATCTTGAAGATCGTTCATTTTGATTTTAAATGAAGCCTACAATTAAAGACCGATAGAGTGCGATCGTAAATATTTTTGTAAGCCTCAAAACTTATGTCATCCAAATTGTAAGAAACAAAAAAACCATCACTTTGTTTCACTATTTAACAGACATTTTTGCGGAAAGTTTGGTACAACACCTGCAGCGGTGAGAGATGATGTCATCCCTCTTCTCACCTGTTTAATTACTTAAGAGCTAACTATAGGTATGACATTAAATTTGATGACGAAGAACCCACTTTGAGACAATGAATTTGAAGACAAGTTAAACGAGTAATGAAAAAAACTTTACAACAATTTTAACATAGTAACAAATGTACAACATTTCGACAAGGTTATATATCTTCGCTAGAGGTCATTAGGTTAAAACTCGTAATAAAGTTTTCTTCATCACTCATTCAAACCGTCTTCAAACTATACAAGTATGAAATGTTTCTCACTTAAATTTTAGAAAATAAAGTCGAAAAATACTGTTGTAACAGTGAACAAAAGTGACATCATCGTATTTGAGAAACACGTGAAGAAATAAATATGTGTTTGACTCATGTGGACTCTAAGCTGCACAAACAGAAATTCCTTCTGTCTGTTTCTGCTGTGCACCTACATGGGTGAAGAATCTTTACTTCCAACGAAGACACTATATGTTTATCGTTTCGTAAGTTATTGAACATACTGTATAAATATGAAGTCCGAAAAAAATTATTTACATGAAAAGCTCAATCACATCTTGCGACAAGTGCGGTTTAACTCAGTCATCGACCCCAATAGACATTGAAAAGTTCATCAGCCGCACCCCCTCAGTACTTGATTTCAGCAGCTGTACACTGGCCTCGAGGTGTGTCAACAGATAGATTTTATGAACTTGAGACTGTTCATTTATATGATGAATTCAAAATCACTTTAAAAAAAAGATAGTTCCCGAAATATTTTAATAAACTTTAAAACTGGAATGAGCAATTTTATTGTTATTTTTGTTTGGTTGTTTTTGATAAAGTGCAATCGACATCACTAATGATACGTAATTAGTTTTTATGTGTACGCTACCATGCACGTGCTCATGATTTTTTCAGTGTCTGTAATTACAGCTACAGAATTTCTAAGAATCAACTGCATTAGTGCTTTTACTGTGAAATTCAACTATAAATGGTTTGTCGGGTTTAGTTGTTAATTTAAATAATATAAAAAGGCCATAGCCAGCAATACAGAGTAGGAGTCTCCCCCCCCCCAAAAAAAAGTGGACCTTTTCTTCACACAAAGAATTTAAGCGAGTTAGATGAAAGTCAAGTGTTTATTTAAGTAAAAACCTTTCAGATTTTTTAGAACACTAGTGGTCATTCGACCCCGGCCCCTAACTATGCCCCTGCTTAACAGTTATCGCAAACTTTAAAAACAAAGCTTATTAATTTCTTAAAACTATAATATGGGTGGTTCTTAGCGTTTTAGTTTCCACCTCGGGATGAGTCATCTATTCAAAATACAAATGTCGAACATACAAGCTAGTCGCTACACACTATTATATTTCGTAACATATTTCGTTTTCTACCAATTTAAACGTGCGTAGGTAGGAGCAATGCTATTGCACCAATATGGGTAAATAACACATTTAAATACCATCAAAATGCATCATTTTAAGTGAAAGTTACAACAATTATCCGAGGGGGCATGTTTCCTCATGTAGCTTTATCACTCATTTCCTGTCCCCTCCAGAAATAGCACCCCCTTTATAGATCTTTTCCTACGCTCCTCAATGATGCAGGAAAGTTTCACGCGCATAATTAAGTCAGGGCTAAATAATATATTCGGTGAATGCATATCATTTCAGTATGATTCTCTTTATGTTATGAATTTTTGGATGAAAAAAAACTGATTCACTTAAAAACGCCTAAACATGGATACCAAAACATTGTATAATTTCCAAATTATACTCGTTACAACTGTTTATAGTACAGGTTGAGTGAGCTCAAACAACACTTCGATTTTTCTCCTTGTTTTTTTTTTTTTTTTTTTTTTTTTTTACATGACGTTGTGGCTATAGAGAAGGAATCCCCCCCCCCCTTTCCTTCAGCTTCTGGAATAACTGTGAACGACTTACTGGATTAGCTTGAACTTTGAAATTTGTCTTATGCTCCTAACACTGTAAACCATTCTTTGTGCTAAACTAATGCAACCAAACAACACTTGTTCGTAAAACATATGAAACTTGCAGTTATTTCAAAGTTAAGAGCGTGAAACTTACAATAATGACAAAAAATTAATCAATCTTCAAAAGACAGCGTTGTAGGAAAAGTTGTTTCTTTCAAAGGCACAGTATATGAAAAATATAAAGTAATGCATTTATTAAAATATAAGCAACTTAAAATATGACTTGAGATATTGGGACACATATTTATGTAACAACAAAAATTCAAAATTTAAAGGATTGTTTTAAGCCAGTTCAAGATTACACTCCCTGTTGCTTATAGAGACCTTTATCGTTTGTATACCTTCATTTAAATATTGAAATTATGAACATTACTTCAAAGCACTGGCTATACAAAAAATATTATTCTGCACACTAGTACATTAGATTAGCTATAGAAAAAAAATGCTATTCATAAAAATTAAGCACACTAGTAAGCAGCACTGGCTATATAAAAAAATAACACTCATGAAATTTATGCACACTAGCACTCAACACTGCTAAAAACATCTTTTCATAAAATATAAAATTTCTGCATATAATGATCATACCAAATAACTGTTGGCTACTCTGAACAATACATTCATGAATGGGTATTTTACAATTCTGGAAAAGAACATTAAAAGTCATGTAATTAATATTTAGAAGAATTTAGAAATTATTATTTATGATGTATGGATATTAAAGTTGCTGAGGAGTAAAATTTACATCAAATAAGGCAATTAAATGTATAACTACAGAAGGTGAGCTGGATTCCTGTATTGAAAAGCTGAGTTTGAAAGCAGACAGGTTCTATTAGTCTTTGTTTTTAATTTAATATCATTTACAACAGTATGCTAATTTTTTACTTTATACAGTAAGAAAATTGAAGGGTTCATCAATGATCAACAGACTTTACTACTGTTTTTCTAAAAACAGTTTCAAATTCTTTACAATAATATGCTAATTTTAGCATTTCTTTGTATAAGAAGACTTTACATCTCAATCACTACAGGAAACTAAATGTAATTTTCTTCTATTCTGTAATAAAACTGATGGAATATGATGTATACATATCATAAACTGTATACTACAACTGAGTGGCATGATGTGGAGCTTCATTTTTTTATATTCTAAAAGATGGAGAAACAGGAATGATAAATATCCACATGTTCATGATTTAATGTCAGAAGAAACAGCAATAAGTATTGGTACTAGTGTTCTAGTTTGTCTGCCACAAAGGATACCATAAATTAGAAGGTTTTTAAACACAGTCTGTAGTTCATCAAATCTGATATTACATATACAGAAGCATCACTTAAAATCTAATATATATATACATATATTTGACACACACACACACACACACACACCACATACTAAATAATGAACTTCTACATTTCCTTCAAACATTGAAATTCTCTGTACAGATATAAATCATTATCTCAGCTCAATACATTTATTAATTTGAATGTTTCATCATCTACCTATTATTAACATCCCAACAGGAAATAAATAAATGACAGGTAATTTCAACCAAGGAAATTGTTTCCTCCATGACCTGAGAGATTGAATAGTAACAGGAAATTATGTACAATGAAAATAATCATAAAGCAAATATTTTGAATCTACATGTATGTAAAGTTTATGAAATCCGACTATCAATAAGTTATCCTAATCTTAAAATAATACTGATTTGCTATTGATTTACATGTATGCTTCTATAGGTCTGTTGTATAATGCTGATTTCAGACATTCTATGTGGTATCACACCTTTCGTTACATCAAAGTAGGTGATTATAAATATCTATTTACTCTTTACCATTTTTTTGTAGTACAAGTTTTTTCCCCTTTTTTTGTTTTCGATTTACTTATATCACAACAGTCTTTGACCCTGAATAAATTATGTTGCTTTCATTTTTATATGTAAAATCTTACACTGAGCAGAAGCATAAACAACAGTAATAATCTTATAGTTAATGGCAGCCTCTGGAGTCTGAAACATATTATTTTAATTTTACTCAGAACACAGAAATAACCTAAGGAGAATTTTTTGTGTTAAAATGGAGTTGTATTATACACATGTATGCCTTTTAATGAACACGTTGATTCCATTAATTTTGAAATATAAATTTTAAACTTAGAAAAGATACTGTAATAAATGTTTATAACATCTCCAGACTTTTGAGTTTCAGTACATATGACATTGACAATAGTCAAGTGTTTGTTAGAATAACAAAAGTTTTAATAAACAACACTTATTGCCTTTAATTGATTATTGGTCAAACAAAGTACCAGCTAATAAATCTACACAAAATGGTGTTCTGGGTGAAAGTCCATTAAACAAAACATACCATGATAAAACAAAAGTGTTGTTCACAATATCTTATAAATCTAAAAGGTTCTCACACAGGAAACATGCTTGTATGGAGAAAAATGTAAAACAGGAAAAACAAAGGGAGGAGCTAGCAAGAATGCAAAACAGCTGGTATGTTCAAGTCACCTTAAGTGCATCTTCTTCTTAGTTTCATCAATCAGGTGGAGAGCAAAACTTACTCTTGTCAAACATGTTACACAATTTGAATAGAAAAATTAATTGAATTCCTAACGTAGATAGTTCCAAGCCCTTTTTTCTTTTTCAGTTGGAACACCTGGTACAGGTAGGTGAATTTGTGTGATAATACATGTACATACTGTTCTCTCTTTTATATTCAACAATTTATTTTTTTAGTAGTTCCTTTTGCTTGAATGGGCAGTATATAAATAATAATTCACCAATATTTGTAATTCATACTTTGTTCTTGGACAGTACAATTACTACATGGTAAAAATAGCTTAAGAAAGAACTTAAGTGTTTAAAAAATCCTAATTACTAGCCTGGTAAAGACAAATTTGTTTTTTTATCTAGCAAAACTTGTTTTAATAATAATTTTCAATTCATTAAGTATAAAATATATTACTTCGTGTATGCAAAACATTTACAAAACTGATTCTCAGTGTATATACATACACATGTGATATGTGTCATTAAACAAGTACATGTACATAGTTCAAGCAATTGTTATCAAACAACATACCTGTACAATAGTACAGATCATCAACACTATTCTGTCTCCAAACACATATCAAAGGAAAAATCAATTAGGAATTTTTTGGGTTCAGTTTTAGTGAATTCCCTAAAGATCTATAACATTTACAGTACAAGTTATCATACTGCAGCTTTTCACAGTACACACAAAGATAACCAATTACCTAAATATTACTAATTAGTGTAATTCTTTGTTAGAAGATTTGTCAAAATACCTGAAATAAAATATAAAAAAAAGTACAAATTTTAAGATACAAACATTTTATAAAAGATACTTATTTACATAGCCAATTGTTTTGATGATTCCATTTAAAATCATATATAAAAAATGAATGAAACTGTTCTGAGAACAGAGGTATTTATTACCTGTTCCACTAAAACATTTGATAAGTTAATAAAAGACAGCACAATGACATTTTACACATTATGTTAAATGAAACATTACTATACCATTTCATGCTTCCAAAAATTTTAAGTTTGTTATAAAAAAATTCTTGTAATTCCAACAAGATAGTAACTAAAGTTTTACATGTCATTTTCTAGATGTTAACCATATCAAAGACATTTTGCTGCTATGGCATATTCCTCACCCTAAATTCATTAGACTTCTGATTATCTACCAAGATTACAAATATTGAATATATATAATTTGATATGTTTTTATTTTGTTATTAGTACCACATTCACTGAAATGGTTTGATACAAAATAATCAAACCTTAAAATATCCTATGAAATAATTTACCACAGATAAAAAACAATTTTTTCTTCTTAAAATTATTTACGGTGTATTTGAATACTTGGTTATATTGTATTCTTAAACAACAACAAATCACAGCTTTATAGTTACTCATCAGTAGAGTACTTTAAACAACTGAGAGACTGTGTGGCATTAAACATTTACACAGCCTCAACAAGTCTTCTAGATTTTGTAATGTTTATATGCAAACTTTCTGTAAAAATAAATGTATATTCTTATGCATAAACTATTGTATACTAATAATGTTCATGTTGTTCAGCTTTTTATATCTTACAGTATGCCATCAATACGGCTGTTGTAGGTGAAGCTAAATCATTAGTTGCATACAGAAATAATTATCTCTGCTTAAAAATCTTAATATTTCATGCTAATTGAACTTCACTTCTCAAGTCAAACTAACTGTTGACTATATGTTACCATCTGCTGGAATAATTGAAAACCATACTGATCAGAAATACTAATTTCAGCAAGTTGATTTAATCATAACTTTGATTAATCAATAATTGTATCTGGTACTAATTGATGTAATTGCTGCTCACAGGTAATAGATTATATTGATTAAATCACCCAGTTAATCAGCCTGTCAATCTACCTATATGTCTATTGCCCAAAGTGTTAGTATAATTGTTCCTTCAACGCTGTCCTTGCACACTCACCATTGATATGAATTAAAATTTGAGCCCAAACTTTATTTTTTAGTAAATTTTCCATTCCCCTCCACTACTGCCAACAAAAATTCATTCTCTAAGCCACTCACCCTGTTTGAAAAATAAAACTCTCTTAACTGGAATCTAGCCTATTTCTTCCACATCTTAAACTTGTGCCCTCTCATCCTTTTATCTTCATAAAACAGCATATGCCTTTATCCTATCTATCCCTTGGATAATCTTGTAAACTTCAATAAGATCACCTCTTAACCTTCTTTTCTCAGAAAAAAGTATGCTCAGAGGCCTTCATCAATCCCTATAAAATAGCTCTTCCATCCTTGGAATCAACTTAGTAGCCATCCTCTGAACCCTTTCCAAAAAGTTAATATCTTTTCTTAGAAAAGTAGACTAAAACTGTACATAGTACTGCTAGTGAGGCCTAACTAGTGATTTGTACATAGAAATAATTACCTGTTTTGACTTGTAATCTATATCTATTAATACCCCGTAAATTCCATTATCCATATTATTAATAAAAATTCATTACTTTTATAGCTTAAGTGACTTATCTACTAATAGAGGTGGACCATTAACTTGATTAATCAATATAATCAATTACCTAGAGCATCAGTTACATCAGTAAGAGTCACATAATATTATCAATTAATCATAATTATGATTAAATTGATTAACGTAATGAAAATAATAAACTAATCAAGTTTACTTTTCTGTTTTTGGCTTCTTACAACTATCCAAGAAATCAAAATAGCATCATTATGCTTTCTGGTTTTGATTAACTAAAGTTCATTCAGCACTGAGCAAGCCCATGATTTGAGAGTCCCGAGTTCAACTCCTGTTGCCACCAAACATACTCCCCTTTCAGTAATGGGGACATTACATTTGTAGCTAAGACAAAGCTACTATGTACCCATTACCAAATATTAGGCTACTCTTTTACCATCATATAGTGGGATTAATTGGAACATTATATGCACCTACAGCTGAAAGAGCAAACATGTTTGGTAATACTGAATATCAAATTCACAACCCTCAAATCCTGAGGCAACCACTAGGCCATTCTGGTCCCGGAACATTATAACATGACAATCAATCCTGTTCATTGGTAAAGAGTTGCCCAAGGATTAGCAGTGGATGCTGTCAGCCAGTTGCCTTCTCCCTGGTCAGTATTACGGAAGAGCAGCAGAGGAGTCTCAGTAGCTCTTCTATAACTCAAACAAACTTCAACTTCAGATCCATACAAACTGAAACCACTCAACACAATAACTAGTACTACTTCCACTGACATGACTACGTATGACACTGCACATGCATTCTTCTTGTACACACATCACAAACGTGAGGGTGTGGCCCACTGGCCGCTAGGTACATAAGTAGCTAGTAATACTTGTTGTTCACGTTTACCATTTTCTACACTTAAATAATAGTGTAGCTTTAGCTTAATATATTGCTTACTTATTACAAGGGTTAAAACTTGAAAATGAGGAATGCACTTTTTAGAAAATAAAAGTTTTGAGACAGCTTGAGTACAAAATCTTGTCGAAAAGTTGTACATTTATAATAAAGTTTTTTCATTACCCAGTCAAGCCGTCTCAAAACTTTTATTACAAGGGTACAGATGGAACAAGTGTTATTTAGAGTAAAAATGCTTTAATAAAAAAACATTATGGAAACTTAATATTCATTGTTCTTTCTTCGTCCAAAGGAAATATTGATTGCTAAATAACTTGCTCTTTTAATTGTGTTTGTCAGAAATTACTAAACCTAGAATAATAACAGTCTATAAATATGTAGTACCTTAAACTGTTAACCTGTTTCCATGAACAAGACTCCTCTTCAATTATGATGAGATATAGCTAGATGGGAAGAACTAAAAAGGGAAAATAAGCTTGATTATACCAGAAGATTGAAAGTTGGCTAATGTTACTCTTCTTTTCAAGGGAGATGATAGAAATTGCCATGGTAACTATAGGCCCAATATTCTTACACCAGTGGTAGTAAAAGTTTTTGAAAATTGATAAACGATGGTTTGCAGAGTCATTTAACAAAGTCTATTTTTGTTGGATAGTCAACATGATTTTACGAGGGGGGAAAAATCTTGCCTTACTAATCTTTTGACATTTTATGAAGAGGTTACTGCATATGTAGTTGAGGGTATGGATGTAGGTTTAGTGCATTTGCATTTTCAGACAAGGTTT
The DNA here is from genome assembly GCF_000517525.1 of Limulus polyphemus. Classification (NCBI taxonomy): domain Eukaryota; kingdom Metazoa; phylum Arthropoda; class Merostomata; order Xiphosura; family Limulidae; genus Limulus; species Limulus polyphemus. The sequence goes on from NW_013666702.1 coordinate 325,580, forward strand.
GTTAAAGGGTTGTTAAAAAAGTTATACATGTGGAATATAAATTGGCTCATTGGACAAAAGCAGATGGTTGTTATCAATGGAGTTCAAGCAAACTAGATTAATGCTCCAAGTGGGGTCTCTCAGGACTCAGTGTTAAGACCTTTAATCTTGTTGATTTACATCAATGACATAGATGAAGGTATGGTCAATAAATTGCTTAAATTTGCTGACAGTATCAAAGCCTTGAACATTCATGGCTGTAAGAAAAATGCTGTTATTTTACAAAAGGATTTAGATCCTTTAGCAAGTTTGACAAATAAATGACAGATGGCTTTTAATTATAATAAATGCAAGGTAACACATATGGGTTATCACAATTTGAATTATATGTATAATTTTGATGAGAATAACCTTAACAATGTTATGAAATATGAGGATCTTGATATTCTTGTTGATCATTCTCTCAAACCATCCAAGCAGTGTGCTGTTACTTGTGGTAAGGCAAGTAGGATTTTAGGTTGTATCTAAAAAAATAATTAGTACAAATCTAAATAGGTTATAATTTCATTGCACAGGTAACATGTTAGACTACATATAGAGTATTGGGTTCAGTCTTCTCCTTACCTTAGAAAGAACAATAATTTGTTGTACAGGTTTCAGAGGAGGACAACTAGGATGATACTTGGGAATAGAGTGGTTGTCATACAAGCACACTTAGGATGGAGTGGTTGTCATGTAAGGATAGGTTAAGATCTCTGAAATTGTTTGCTGTTGAAAATGTTTAGAGGGAATCTGATTGACGAGTTTAAGATTGTTAAAGGAAATGTCAGATTTGATGCATCATTTTTTTTCATACTTAGAGGACTAGGAGACAGAAATACAAAAATTTTAACAGGGTGTTAGTCTTCTTCAGCTAAGACAGTTTTATTTCTATAACAGGGTGATTGGTCTTTAGAATAAAATGTCCTCAGATGTAGCAGATACAGTAAATTTAACTGTGTTTTAGGGAAGGCTTCATAAATATTTGAATGATAAGAGCTGGCTTTGAGTTTTTTTTTTTGTTATCTTAATAGGTTTAGTTTAGTAGCTGGGATAGCCTATATATACCAACAGGTCCCTTGTCCTTAAACGTTATATAATAAATATGACCTTCATAATGTGCAATGATAAATAAACATGCAATAAGGATAGAGATGTGTCAAATCATACTTTTGTTGATTCAAAATAATAAATGTTTTACTCATTTTGCACTGGAGTATTATTCTGTACAAAATAGTGACTAATATTATACCCATGACAATCCTATTCTCCACTACCTTTATTAAGTGAAATGGCCCATGCTGTTAAGTTTGCCCCTTTGTAAAGTGAACCAACAACTACAGTATCCACGTGTTTGATCACCTAGATGTAGTTATACTCGATCCTCAAAACTAAATGCAACTTATGTTGACCTGTACCTAATAGTAATCTATATAGTCACTGTTCTGTTCAGTGTTTTTTTCACTTATAATCAGTGTCATAAACTTATTTATTTTCATAAACAAATCTTTTTGTAATTTTAGTAATCTTGTGAAAATTTGTTGGAAGAAACCCATGGAATGGTATTAATCTTACTTTCAGCTTGTTTCAAGTTTCTTACTACACTATACATTGCATATATAATATTAAATTTTCATATACAACGGTGTAATATTAAAGTGCAAAGAAAATCCATTGTAATGATGCAGCATTTTATGTATAGAACTTTGAATTTTTATTGTTTATATTTTTCATGTTTTTTTTTTTTTGCATAATTATAAAGTCTATGTTAAAAGGTAATATAAGCCAAGATTAGCAACTTTAAAAATTTTATATTTGATAAACAGTAGAAATTAATGTAACAGATGTAATGTAATTTCAACCTTCACTACAACTGGGTTTTATATACTCACTGAACTCTTGAACTTCGACCAAACTATGTTCATTTCATAGCATGCGCTTAAGCTGTACTTGTATGACATTTTTTGCATTACTTTAAGATAGGAAAGACTTAAGTGGTAAAATAGAGTTGACATTTGCATTTTCAATAACAATACTTGATATACAGAAGATGAAATAATGAAATGAATAATTAATGTTTCTATAATTCAAATATCAATGACCATTAATACAATTAACTAGAAGTTTGAAATTCACTTTATTTACATAGTGATTCTGAAAGCAAACCAGTTTTTTTATATATTTATTCAGTAGCAAAACTTTATGATTTAACCACCTTTTAAAACAATAATCACCAGCAAATTACTAAGTTTTATGAACTAATGATAGTTCCATTAATTTTTATTAAAAAAATGAGATCACAGACAAAAATACTAATAATTAAAACTTAACATAAGAAATAGCGGCAATGTTCTAAAGACAAGTGCCTTTTCCTAACTTGTGTAGAATTAACAGCAGGCCTAAGAATAAGATACTTACTGCAATAGAAATTATATTTTTCTGCAACATATTTTATTGAAAATCTTACTTTTAATATCTTAACATAACAATGTTTTGGGACAACATGAGACCTGTTGGTCCATCTTGGCTGTCCCATCCTCTAAACTAAAACTATTATAAATAAATTTTAAAAAAATCTTAAAGCCAGCCCTTATCATTCTTGTACTTATCAAGCATTCTCTTTTATACTCACTTAAATTTACTGCCAACACAACATCCAAAGGTAACCCATTCCAAAAGCCAACCACCTTGTTATAAAAATAAAACTGACTCAGCTGAAGATGACTCCTACCTTGCCAAAATTTATATTTATGTTCCCTAGTCCTATTATTCTCACCATTACATATGAAAAAAGATGATGCATCAACAATTCCCTTTACAATCTTAAAGACCTGAATCATAATCCCTCTAAATCTTCTTTTTTCAAGAAAAAATAATTTCAGAGATCTTAATCTCTCCCCATATGACAACCCCTCCATCCAAGGCACCATTCCTCCTCTGAACCCTTTCCAACAATTAAATGTCCTTAAGATAACAAGCCCAAGACTGAATACAGCCAATTAAGTTGGTCTGATGACTTCATTGCTTTAATAAGCACTATATTACTTCAATATCACAGTATTTTATAAGATGCTGTTATTTTCACATACTAATAAAATGACATCAACCATGTAAAAAACAGCGATATATATGAACGAACCTAATGTGACAAATTTTAAATCCTTTCAAGAGTAAAATAAAGCAACAATATTTTAGCTGCTCATGTTCAGAAGATTGTGACCACCAATCGTCTTTGTTAAAACATTATAACATATAAACCAACAAGCACTAAAAGGCTATAGAAACTTCATCGTACATTTTGTAACAGATGTTACACACTGCTTAAACATTTTTATAACAAATAAAACTAATTTATTTCATTATTAACTTAGATTTTTGGAGTTAACAGCATTTATTAAGCATCCTCACTAATAATGATAATGTATATCATGTTCATGTATTACAGATATACAAACTCCATGAAATACAACTTGTTCATTTTTAATTAAGCACATTCATTACAGCTGCCAGGCTCATAGAAAAGTCTCACCTCAACTACCTGTATCTTTTTATGAGATGAAATAAATCTTATAGTGAAATGGTGCATTTCTTAACTGAAAAAACATTAATTGTTTATTTACATTTAATTTTATATTTTTTAACACTGTACTTCAATAAACTTGAAACTACATTTTATGACTGGGGCCAGGGCAATGTGGTCATAAAATCACAATCTATTAGCTAATAACTTTGAAAATATGAGAGAGAACCTTGAACCCATCATAAATGTAAACAAAATTATAGCAAGTAGAATTAAATATGAATATAAAATTTAAAATAAAGCCTACAAATTACTTATTTTTAAACTTTTAAGGGAAAAAAATCAACAAAAAATAGCATAAATTAGACTAACCCTCGAAAAATACCATACTTTCATAATGTTTTTTGTTTGTAAAGTCTAAAAACACAACAAACATACCACTGCTTAGAACTGTACACTAGAGCTGTGACATTCTGAAAGTTTTTTCTAAAATAGAGTGTAATCTTACCAAGTACACAAGGTTGTGGTCAAGTATTGTTGGAATTCTGAAATTCATCTATATAGATGTGATTTTTATGATATCATTAGAATCTTCTGCAATGCTCTTTGTTTGGAGTATTTTAACTTTCAGGTATCCTGAACAATAACTTAATATGCAACTATTTGGCCCGCTACACTCAACAACTAATAGCCTAAAGAATCAAGTTTTAAAATCTATTTTACATATACTTGATGCTTAAAAAAATTCAAATAATTGAAAACTCCTAACTGCCCGAATGAGAAATAAATTCACTCGCTCAAATAGCTAGTATTTGTTTTAACACAGGTGACTGTAGAAAAATAAAGAACTGAAAAAAAGGGCTCCTTATAGTTTATAAGTTGTATATATATTGCAGCATTAGTTGCTAATAAAATCTCATGAAAGAAGTAATGGCTTCAAATGGTTGATGCACTGACAGCCACAGCTTACAACAAAAAAATAAACTTGTCATAAGTTGTTCTGAACCTTTATAAATAACAGTCAAAAGAAAATTAAAACCATGTAAAATTACATATAAAATCATCTATGACAAGTCTGTGTGTGTGTGTGTGTGTGTGTGTGTGTGTATGTTCATGAAAGCACACAATTTCAAGATTTGGGTTCAAAGTGTATCAATATTACCTGTCTCATATTCCAAAATGACTGATTTCAATTTGTTGAACATCAGATGTATACAGGTATGTGCCTTTTAACTGAATTGTATCATAACAGTTAAATATTCTGTTAAGATACTTTAACCCTTTACAACTGTAACTTATTATATTGCACCATATATTATATTAACAAATAAATCATCTTAACTCATTAAGTGGTTGGTGAAGGTTTATAAAAATTTTATCAATGCATTCATTGATACATAAAATGCTTTGAAAAAACTCCCTTATTAGATTTATAATATAATTACAAATATGAAAGTTTCATTCCTTTTAAATAATTAACTTAAAAAGTATGTGCTTTTTTAATATGCTTGTTGTTGTTGTATTAAACTTAAAATAGGTCAGATGAGTCAACAAAATATAAGTCAAAAAGAAACTGCACTGAATCATAAGACTATACTATACTGTACACACTATACAATATAAAATTTATTTTAACTTGTACTGGCCTACAGCCACAGTCAGATTAACTCTGATGGAAGTCCGAGGCTTCTAAATTTTGTGGGGCCTCTCCATGCATATTCAATTTCTTCCTTAACTGATGTACCATCCCCTTATCCAGACTTAAACACTGATCCAACGTCAAATTGGAACTTTCTTCATTATGTAAGGGCATGTTCTTTTGATCTGCACATTGTAATTACATTATTATTTAATAACTTGGTATATGCTTTTATACAAGATATGTACTTAACAAAAACAAGAAATGGGCAATATGTTTCCTTACACATACTTTATATCTTGAGAATAATAATAAAAGAGGAATGCAGCTTTTCAAGTGGAGATGTCATTGGTATTTTAAATAGGATTCTCTTTGAATTTGACTGCAAAGCTACGTTTTAACTTATACCACATAGTCCCTCCTTTAATAAAAGATCAGTGGTGTAGGAAGGAGTTACAAAGTGGGGGTACTTAACTGAACATGCAGATAATACAGTAATATAACTTACAATAGCTATACAAGTCAAATATGTAAAAGTGGGGGGGTGCTGTCACCCGCAGTTCCGACGCCTCTGAAGATGTCATTTTGATGATAATACATTATACAGCCAATCAGCCGTGTCACACGCTACTTTAGTTTTAATATATTTATAAATTAGTAGCTTATATATTTTTACGAACCCCCACCCCTCAAAATTTGGGATCCTGGGCTTCTACCCTTGTGTTAATCCGGCCCTGCCTATAGTGAAGTACAAAATTGCAATACTGTCAATAGTTCTGTTTAAGTATAACTAATAACTATAGTAAGTACTTCAGCAACCGATAGAAATAAATTACTTATTCTAAAGGTAAATTTCATACTTACTTGCTTTGTCGTGATCGAAACCAACTATAACAAAATAGTCGGCCAGACGTGACATGCTTCTAACTACACAAATGTGATTTTTTTAGGCGTACTTAATTTACGTAACATTTTACTCTCCATTTGATCAATCCACCATGAAACCTACTGCAACCAGAAGCAGTAACAAATTTTCATCAACACTAGAGGTCACTATCATAAAATGAGAGAAAAAGTAGGAACCGAAGAGGAAGAACCTTGCCATATTTAATTTAATACATAAAAATATTTATTGGAAGTTTCACAGATTGCATAACGTAAGAGTTAAAAACGGGGTATAGTAGTCAGAAGCATGTGGCTTTATCCCAATACCATAGCAAAATAAATTTAAAACGTTACTGTTAATATTACATCATCTCTTAAAAGGAAAGAATTAAGGATCATAACTTTTATCAATATAAGCTTCTTTTTCATATTCCAGTTTATTTGTTTTTAATAAACCGACTATATTTTATGTAAACATTTCTGAAAACAAATTTGTGAGCCATACAGGGCCAAGTGGTTATTTCCAGGATTTCATGTCTAAGATTTTGAGCCATGAGATGTCTCTGAGCCTGCTTCGCCCTTTTATTTTTAGAAGCGGCGCTATAATCATAACAGTAAAATCAACTTTTCGGTTAAGAGTTGCCATGCAAGCAATAAATGATATTAACTGGTTGCTTTCCAAATGATCAAAAGCTCTAAATTAAGATGGCTGTGTTATAATGTAAATGTGTGGTATTCTATTTTTTCACAACATATACTTCATTGCCTCAAATTTAAACCAATTTGGACACCGAGTGAGTGCTCCACCAACTGAGATAAACAGGTAGCCCCATAGTGCTTGTTAGTAAGGCACTTTTGAGCAACTCAGGCGTCTTCATTTGCACAGGAATGTTGTGAAATATACACCATTTTGAGTATCACAGTTCATAGTATAATTACATATCAAACATTTTCTCTGCTTTTGTATAATAAAAATTCAGAAATGTGTGTTGTTTGCTTAACTCTGTTTGTTGTTTTGATAAAATTTAAAATACAATTAAAGTCGAGTGATCACAACAGTTTTGTTTAACTAGTAGTAAGTAATACTACTTGGCTTGTGGTGTGGTATTTTCAGCTAAAAACTGACTTTTGGACAAGTATCAGATAGATGGACCTACTAATAACAGCAGATTCACTCAGGAAATAAAGAGAGTAATTCTTAATATTATTGCGTCAGCGAGGTCACGTGACTAGTATCACGCCACTCCTTCTCTCGGACCT
>NW_013666702.1:333849-338836 GCF_000517525.1 Limulus polyphemus
AAAGAATAAACCAGTTTTATTTAAGAAAGGACTTGTGTCCCTAAAGTTTCGTCGGAACGAATTTACGGAAAATTAACTAACAATATGATAAACTAACTGAGTTTTTCGAGTGTGTATGAAATAACGAGACTGGACAAATTTGGTAGAGAAAATTAATCATTTGTTTATTGTAAAAAAGACATAATGAAAGTGCAGCATATGTATTCGTTCACACAAAAATTCAATTATTTTTACTATAGTATGCTTAGATCCATAGTATGCTTAAATATGTTTTTACCAGACGATTTTCTAGTAGAACTGGACAAAAAAGCGTGCCTGAATTCAACAGATAAACTTGGATTATTTGTCTAGTTTGACAACGTCTCCTCGTGACCTTTGTTCTCTCAGAGCATTTATCTGCTATAACATTTGGGCAACATCACGTTAGCCAGCAAAAGTGCTAATCCTTTAAACCTGAACGTTATATGTTACCGCAATATCCTCTAGGGCAGAATAGACATTATCTACTAACGAGTTTATTTATTTCTTTTTAAAGCAAAGCCACATTGGGCTATCTGCTGTGTCCACCACGTGGAATCGAACCCCAAATTCTAGCGTTGTAAATCCGTAAACTTACCGCTGTCCCACCGAGGAATCTACTATTAATGAGAACAAAAATACAGCAAATAGAACAAGGTAGTCTCAACGATTTTCTGAACCATTTGTTTATACTAAAACTGCATACAAACTAAATAAACAAAGGATGTTAGAAATCTGTATATCACTAAAACAGGTAGAAAACATCATATGCAATGTGCTTCAGATGTACATTGCAAGTAATTTTATCACTTGCAGAACTAGTACCGGTGCGATATGCTACTTACTCTATTATGATCAAAACCAACAATGACAAAATAGTTGGCATGATAGCATAATTTGTTGGTCATTGTACTGAACACCTGTTATTGTTGTTTTTAGTCTTACAACAATTTTAAGTACTGTAGTATGCAGGCATACTACGAGGTTGTTATACTCTTATATAATATAATGTTGTTGTTTTTTCGAAAGTTTCGAGTCTGTAATTTTAACATACAACATCACTAACGGAAGTGGCTAAGTTTCCTTTGCCTTAGTTTACCTCCAAGATAGCATCCCAAGGTTGGGTCAACTTTGGCTGATAATTGATTCGTTGTTACATTGTTGGCGTTTATAAAGCTACGTTGCTCCAAATTCGGTTCATTATCGTATAAATGGCTGATTGGTAGCTGAAATTGTAATTAAAAATCTGCTTACTAATTAATAGTAGATAAGCAATTATATGTAAAAGAGTGTAGATCTATGAAAAAATGGTCTTTTTCCTTTTCTTCTTTTTTGTTTCCCTAGTATGATAATGACATATAATTAAGTTTTCTGTGCTATATGTTTTGAAAGTAGTAATTACTCCAAATATTCAATACACATAGACCATTGTGTAGCTTTGTGCTTAACAAGAAACCAACAAATAATCTTTTTATTATTAAAACACCACCACAATAATTTCAGTATTAATAATAATATTGCGAGATTGGTATTCCCCGGATTAATCATTCGTATTGACATTTTAAACATTATTATTATGGTAATATCCTTTTATATGATAAATTTTATGTTTGTTAAAAAGAGGGCATTTGGTAACAACTTATAACTCGAACTTTATTAGAAGGATATGAAACATAAGTGAATAACGTTTCACAGGGTTATCTGAGGCCTAAAGAGGCCTTAAATTCCATCATCGGAAGTGGAACACAGATAAGAAGAAAGTGATACTGCTGTATTTGTCAGTATTAGTTTCAGATTAAAGTGGACTAGGAGTACAACACATACACAATCTCAAAATACAACTTACCGATAAATTAACTAAATGTATCGACAATGAGGTAGCAAAGGTCGACCCCCCTCAATGGCTCAACGGTAAATCTGCAAATTTAGGACACTAAAAATCGGATTTAGATACCCGTGGTGGGCAAACTGTAGATAGCCCATTATGTAGTTTGTGCTTAACAACAATTAAATCAAAGAAACACAGGTCGAAATGATAAGGAAATAACTTAACATAACGTAATGTTTATGGACAACGAGGAACCTATTGGTCCATCTCGGCTGTCCATTCTCTAAACTAAACTAAAACTATCAAATACATAAATTTAAAAAATAATAATAAAAGTATGAAAGCCAGCCCTTATCATGCATATAGTTATCAAGTTTCTCTTAAACCAAAATAGCCCTGACTCTTAAGAATTTAGTGTTGAATAATACCAAAATTATAAAGATCTCTTTCTTTTGTTCGAGGTGAATTGAAATGAAGCTCTTCCAACAGCTCTGACATTGTCTATGAAAAACATTTGGAGAAATTGTCAAATTTATATATTTATGTACACATGTGAAAATATGAACAGAAATATCCTGAATCACATGGTTGACCTCAATAAACGCTGATGCTAGTATGGTTAGAAAGACTAAAGAAGTACAGTTATATGATCTCAAACTTTGAATATTCAAAGTAGGTAGCTAAAGTTTTCTTTGGCAGAAAGTTTAATTAAAATGTAACATGATATGTGCAAAACATTTTTCTTACGTTAATAGCTACAATAAAATATCTAAAATGTTTTCAAAGCAAAGACTTCATTGTGTTTAATTAGTTAGATTATGTAAAAGTATAAACATTAAAGTTGTGAATTTAACCCACTAAACTTGGCATGATAAAGTACAGTTAATGCTCTAATTTTCTCACTCAGTTTTCCATTTAAAATATTAATATTATAGTTGTGGATTCTTGTTTGACATACTCTTCAAGATTTATTAACAGTCATTAATGCACATATATCCCTTTCGAAAAATTATACAAACTTATTTTTTATTAGCTTCACATTTTTAAGACAAATAGGTAGTTATAAAAAATTTAACTAACAAAAAAGTCAATATTTGTTATACGATTTATCAAAAACATTGGTACTCACAATCTCTGAATGGTAGTTTTAAAAAATGCTCAAAATTTTGTTTCCCTACTATGATAATGGCATATAATTAAGTTTTCTGTGTTATATCTTTTGACAGTAGTAATTAGAAATATATACCAACTTAATGAATATATAACAGCAATGTTATTCTGTTCTTCTACTACCCTTATTTTTGTGGGAAAATAATAAAGAAAAAAACCACTACTTAGCGGTGAGTCCAGTTTAAATATATATGTTTGTTTGTTTTTAAATTTCGCGCAAAGCTACACGAGGGCTATCTGCGCTAGCCGTCACTAATTTAGCAGTGTAAGACCCACCGCCAACTCTTGGGCTACTCTTTTACCAACGAATAGTGGGATTGACCGTCACATTATAACGTCCCCACGGCTGAAAGGGCGATCATGTTTGTTGTGACAGGGATTCGAACCCGCGACCCTCAGATTACGAGTCGAGTGACTTCCATATATAATAATAATTTCATTTTTCGTCGCTAAACGGCAGCACATAATGTTTTTATACAACGACAGTTTGGGATTTTCATTACACAAACGTGATATCTGCCAAAACAATTTTGCTGAAAATAATAAATAAATAAAGAGTTATCTAAATTAATATTCAATGCATCAAGCAGCTGAAGTCTTTATGCAATTTATAGATATGTGTACATGTTATTGATGTCTCAGTTTGATAACACTAGTCTCTTAGTTATCAAAACAATGCATTATATAGTGGTCTTCTTTCCTTCAAATCTTCAGTGAGGTCGATTCTGGAGCTGTATGGTACCATACTTCATTTTTCAGGATCCATATTATGTCCTCCCTCTGACACTGGCATGTGGTCATTGATTGTATGCATATACAATAACTCGGGCTGAAGTTAGAATGTGTGGGTTCTAAACATATACTCTTACTGTCGATCCAGTGCTCTGGGATACTTGTACTGTCCTCAAGGAAACTTTCCTGTTTCACTAGCCTCCTACTTAATCCAAAATTAGATTATCTGAAATTACATACTGTTGCGTATCTGCTCGTTTGTTAATTTCTGGTATAGATTCTTTACGAGGAACTTCAGCGATACAAGTCCTTTCTTAATTAAAACTAGTTTATTCTTTCTCGATACAACTTTGTAATACACAGTAATTTCACAATCAATACGTTTCTCGTCTCTTTACTTAACAACCTTTATAACACACGCTATAAATCACAGTGATTTACACACTTTACTTACAGTGCCTACTGTTCGCTTGACTCAATTATCTATCTCAATCTTCAATCAGTCTGCATATCTATCTATCGCTGGCTTTATTTGTCGGGCTTATATACTAAAAAAGAGGACGCCTGGCAAACACTCGGACACACGGGGTTCCTCGATAATTCATGATCCTTCGAGAAACTCCATCGCGCATGCTCCTAGCGTCGTGTAACTTCCACTGTCATAACACTGCCCCTTCCTTAGTATTGTTCGTCCCTAACAATAGCCACTTACATTAATAGATAATTAACAATAACTTGATTAAATGTACAGATTTTACAAACACAAAATTAAAATACAACAAAGTCTCTTAGTTTTACAGGACGTATCTTCTTTCGTACTGGTCTCTGTCTCATTGGCTTCTGCTTCACGTGGGGTTCATCTGCACCATCAGGAAATGTCCCACTATGGATAGCAGTCACATCATTGGTAGTAACTTCATTAACGGCTTCACTGTTTTCCTTCTCAAGACCGGGTAGAGTTTCTTCTTCGACAATGGCTTTTTTAGGTGACACGTCTTCAGCAGCATCATTTGTTCCATTGTTCACTTCGTTCCAACTGAAATGTCCTGGACCGTGATAATGTCAATGCCTGTTGGCATGCACCACCTTTGGCTTACCTCGCCGACCACATTTTATCCGGAAAGTCACGTCTGAGAGACGATTCACTATGCCATATGGGCCTTCCCATGGAGATTATACAACTACACCTTGTCTCCTGGTACAAAGCTGACTTCAGTAGATCTCTTATCATAACATAGC
>NW_013666702.1:339836-341353 GCF_000517525.1 Limulus polyphemus
TACTGGTCTAACTTTCCGATACAACGTGTCAGTTGTCCCTCTGGGCTCTTTAATGATCTTAACCAGCGTAATGCAGCACGGTCTGTCCTGATGGTCAACCTGGCGCCATAGAGATAAGGATGGATGTATGTCAGACTCTTTACTATAGCAAGAAGTTCCCTTCGTGTTACACAGTAGTTCTTCTTTGGTCTACTCAGGACCCTACTTCGTTTTTGCCCATTTTCTGAGACAACACTCCTCCAATTCCGACATTACTAGCATCACAATCCAGTATGTACAGCAGCAAGGGATTTGGAAGCTTTAAAAGTGGAGCTGACGCCAATTTTTCTTTCAATATCTTAAAAGCATGCTGGCAAGAAACTGTCCATTCGAGCTTCTGGCCGTTTTGTTTTGTCAAATCACGTAGTGGAGCAACTATAGTTGCAAAGTCCTTCACAAACTTCCGGTAATAGGTACAGAGTCCCAAGAAACTTCTTAACTCTTCCACATTGTCTGGTGTTGGCCAATCACGCACTGCTTTCACCTTGTCAGAATCAGTTCGCATACCATGCTCACTTACAGTGGGACCCAAATAAAGCACCTCTTTGTGGAACAAGTGGCATTTCTTGGGACGGAGTTTGAGGTTTGCTGCTTTCAAACGCTTGAATACTTCCTCTAGCCGGGATATTTCCTCATCAAACGTTGTTGCAAACACAATGACATCATCCATGTACACTAGGCCTATTCTCCATTGTAGGTCTTCCAGTACTCTTTCCATCAGCCTCTCAAATGTTACTGGAGCATTGCTAAGCCCGAATGGCATCACACAGTATTGCCAGAGACCTTGGCCATAACTAAATGCAGTCTTAGATTTATCTGCTTCAGCCATTTTTACTTGATGGCAACTCGACTTTAAGTCCAGAGTTGAAAACCACCTGGCTCCACTTAAGGGCATCAAGAGTATCATCAATTCTTGGCAGTGGGTATGAGTCTTTTTCGGTTATGCTGTTAAGAGCCCTGCAGTCCACACAGCAACGTTGGGTCCCATTCTTCTTCTGGACTAATACGACAGGAGCTGACCAGGGACTATCTGATTTTTCAACTATCCCTTCCTTGATTAGACCATCCATGACCTTTTCTATCTCTTGTCGCATTGCTGGAGCTATTCACCTTGGAGGGATCTTTATTGGACGGTGATTGCCTGTGTTTATCCTGTGCTCTACCAGGTTTGTGCATCCGAGGTCATGTTAAGAGCCCTGAAGTCCACACAGCAAAGTTGGGTCCCATTCTTCTTCTTGACTAATACGACAGGAGCTGACCAGGGACTATATGATTTTTCAACTATCCCTTCCTTGATTAGACCATCCATGACCTTTTGTATCTCTTGTCGCTTTGCTGGAGCTATTCTCCTTGGAGGGATCTTTATTGGACAGTGATTGCCTGTGTTTATTCTGTGCTCTACCAGGTTTGTGCATCCGAGGTCATGATCTCCTTTCGAAAAGACGTCAGCATAATTTGCCAAAAGTTCTTTTACCTGA
>NW_013666703.1:0-18071 GCF_000517525.1 Limulus polyphemus
TGTAATAGGTTTAGACTCGCTAACTGTTTGATGTAGTCTTGTAGCTAAAACGCCGCGAATAAACATAGGCTTTGTTCGAGAGGTGAGAGCGCTCTAAATCCGATTTCATTAATTTTCGTCTTTTTTTTACGATTTCTTTATTTAAACGTTATATAACAGTCACATATAAGGGTTCGTAGATGAGAGTGAATAAATAAATTTGCAACAAGAAACTTTTGGAATAAGTTTGTCGCTAAACTTTGTTTTTACTGGAAAACTTTCAAAGTTAATACATTACAATGATATGGACAAATAAAATACTTAATAATTAAATTCCGACATTAAACAGGCTGAAGAACCGAAGTATCCCAACCCTAAAGCCGATGCTGTTGGTTACAATAATAAATCCTGTAAGATTTATTTATAGATACTGAGGTAAAAAATATGTTAAATGCACGGTGTTTATCGGAGATGTGATATTTTTACACTTTCTCATCTCATTAAGTTTTATTCGAAACAATGTACTTTTTGTTTTTTTATTAATTCTTATTTTTATAAATTTTGAATTTGTTATACAAACAAGTAGCTGATATCTTTATTAACTAATATTTAGTGATTACAATAAAGGTTTTGGAGTTGACTGATAAATTATTTCATATTTGGCAAGTTGCGTCATCTAGTAGTTAAGATATGTACTAAATAATGACTTTGGCACAGTTTTATCAACGTACTCCTCTTTAAATTTGTTGATTATGTCGCTGTATTTTTCTAAGTAATTCGTAGCTCACAAATCTTAGATTGGGTTGACTCGGATTTTTAAGTCAGAAAATTCAAATATTTGATGATCATAATGTAGGTTCTGTTGTCTGATGGGAGCTGATGTTTTATTATTTATGTAATTCAAAGGATAAAAATTTTAATTAATGATTGTAAGATTATTATCACCCTAACAATAATAAATTAATGTTATGAGTGTTTAGCATTGTATTTATTATTTCAGTAAAAAATACGTAGACAAAAGGACTCCCCAGGATTCAGTTAAACTTGAGAACTTATAACGTTAACATTCGACATTCGATTCCTACAGTGGGCAAAGCTCAGGAAGGTCATTATAATATTTTGTATTTAAATAAAACAAATAAGAGCAAAAAGTTCTTTTTAATTTCCAAAAGTGACAATAGATGAGAATATGTATGTAAATTTAAATTTTATGCTCAAATTTCCTTACCCAAATTCATTGATAAAGAAATATTAAACGTGAAATATCCTTTAAAAACTGCTTCTATTCGCAGATTATGCGTTATAGACATGCTTGACTTAACACATCAGATATCAGAAATAGAGGTGTAAGTGATTAGAAGTAAGAGTGAACAATATTTCACTAGAAATCGAATTAAATCACATTTTATTATTATTACATTACATTTTTCGGTTTGCTAAGAGCACTGGAGTTTCTAGGATTTTTTTTATTTGGGGGCATAAAGTTAGTTTGTGGTTGTCAGAAAAATATTAACACTTTCAGGTCAGTGGGAGTCACAAAGTAGAGAATTTAAAAATCTTAAAAGATTAAATCATAATTATCTCATATTGAAAGCTATTGGGGGGGGGTAGAACTCTCAAATAGGGTTCTGTCCCCACGCCATCCCGATGGACACGCCCCTGCCTAAGAGGGAATTATGCGGTTTTTATTACAAATGAAAGCACTACAAGGAAACAAAGTGAGAGAAATACATTTTTTTATATCAAATCTGTAGAAAACACAATAAAACGTTCAATTTCTAATCTGATACATATAACATTTCGTTTTGTTTTTCTAGGGTTGGTTTGATATTTTTTTTATGGTATAAATATATTGAGCTTGTAAATGAAAACATGACGAGTAATTGGATTTATCTATTTTTCACCTAAATTCGGTTTGTTTTGATGAATAACACATCTGTTCAGTCTAAATAGCTCTGAAAATTAAAAAATAACAAACGTCTGTTCGCCTACAAACAAACCTAAACTATATAGAACGAGATATGCCTTTGGCACAACAAAAGTACATTTAACAAACAACGTCGAAAGTGTAATCATTATTTAACGAGATATCTCTCTCTCTGGCTCAGTAGTAAGTCTGAGGGCTTATAACAATACAAAAAAGATTTCGATACCCACAATGGGCAAAACACAGATAGCCTATTGTTTAGCTTTGTGCTTAACAACAAGCAAAAAAATAAAAATATAGCTAAATGAACATGTATTAGGATTTCGAAATCATTACTTCGTTTATTTTATTCATAAATTTTCTAACGTTAAACAGATTTTTCTTTTATATTCTGTAAGACAAAAAGAACTTTGTGATCGTTCAATGCGTTAGAATACACTAAATGCCTCGCCAACGTTGGTGAACTTAAATAAGAACTCAGCTCATTTTGTTTTTAGGATTTACCCATATTTATAGTTTTCATAAAGATATCGTACACTTTTCTATTTAACGTATATTAATTTCAATTGAAAGGACTGAACTTTATAAAATAAAACAACGTATTGATATCGTGGTAAATCCACCGGAAGTGAATAAACACAATTTAATTAATTGTGTTTTGAAATGAAACTTTAATAAGCAGCTATTCGCGGATGTTAAGAAATCGTATCTGCAAGTCGTTTGAAGTCTGATTCAGGTTGGTTTCGTATTAAAAGTGGCAAAGGATACATACGAAATTCCAATAACAATTTTAAAATTGTACATGTGGCGTCATCTATTATTTAAATGAAATATTAAAATGTAAATTACCTGAAAAAATTTAGAAGGATGAAAATTTATTTTAAAATTTCCAAAAATCAAGCACGAATGTAATATGAATTTATCTTTAAAATGATATAAGGAATTAAAATAAAACGTTTTTTTCTTTTCTCTAAGGAACCTAAATGTTTTGCATTTAACTCAATGACGATTCAATGACGCTGTTTCTTACTCACAAACAATATTAGATTATTGTAAGTTTGGCACGAAAATATTAAATATAGAGCAGCAAACAAAATTCACTCAAATGAATTTATAGTCAGTGAAATACTTTGAATTTGAATTATTCGTATTTGCAACTATAGCACGAATGAGTGTAATACTGAAACTTCAGTGTAAAGATTAAACCTAGAAATTCATTTCAAGTTAACCATTTTCATAATAGTTAACACGCTCTGAAGAAGAGAACGGTTAACTCTAGTGTAAGAATTTATTTGCCCATCAGGGAGCTAGTGGTAAGTTTATGGACTTACAACGCTAAAATCCGGGACTCGTTTCCTGGTGGACAGAACTGCACATATAGTAGCCTATTATGTAGCTTTCAATTGAGAAATTATTACTTTATGAGCAGTATTTAGTCAGTCAGGACCCAATGGATCAGTAGTAACTTTACGGACTTATAACGCTAAAATCCAAGGTTCGATTCACCGCGGCGGACAGAGCAAAGATAGCCAACTGTGTAGTTTTGTACTAAAAACAGGAAATCTTATTAATATTTATACAAATTATTAAATATCTGTTACGACGTTAAAAAATGGAACCATAAAAAGGCACTGAATCTAAAGTTTCAGATTTCTAACTTAAATCTTATTATAAAAGAATAAAACAAAAGTAAATAATTATATAATTTATTTTTCTACTATAAATATCGAATACAAGGAAGTAGTCTAGCAACACGTTTGTAAGATACCGGATTATATATCACTGGCTATTTGGGTCATAACAGATAATTAACACTTCTTTAATTAAGGAACGTAATTTTGATAAATGTTGTATGTATATATCGTTAGTTCTTAAATTTTGAATACATGGAACTGAATATAAGTGTGATTATAAAAACTGTTAGATATTTTTCTGTGGATAATTAGAACCCTTTTTATAAACTAGATGACCCGGCATGGCCAGATGGTTTGGGCGATCGACTCCCAATTCAGCTGATTGGGCACAGATAATTAGGCCTATTTTCTAATCAGTATTTATTGGAAGAACAATCATATGAACTTACACTTGTACTCTTGTACTCAATTCGTATAGAGGGCGGGGGTTAGGGCGCTCGACTCGCAAACTGAGGGTCGCGGGTTCAAATCCCCGTCACATCAAATATGCTCGCCCTTTCGGCCGTGGGGGCGTTATAAAGTGATGGTCAATCCCACTATTCGTTAGTAAAAGAGTAGCAAAAGAGTTGGCTGTGATTGGTGATGACTAGCTGTCTTCCCTCTAGTCTTACACTGCTAAATTAGGGACGGTTAGCGCAGATAGCCCTCGTGTAGCTTTGCGCGAAATTCAAAATCAAACAACAATAAACTAAATGTTGTCGAACTTTTAACGGCTGTTGACATTATAAAGCTCCAGAGCACAGATAGCCCATTGTGTAGCATTGTGCTTAATTACAAACAAACAAATTATATCCTGTTTGAGTCTTCTAATGAAAAATTAGCTTTCATTTACAGCGTTCTGTACTTTAAAATAAAACTGTTTTTAGTTTCATCCTCGGGAAAGTTTGATTTCCAATACGTAAATATGTTAGACTCTAATCTATCCTGCAGTTCATATTTTTTGAGATATATATAATTTAGTGTATTTTTGTGGAAGAATACCTGTAGCTTTATGAAACACTATCTTGTTCTACCGATTCGTTTCACTAGTTCTAAAAGTAACTAAAATATGTGAAGAAGGTATTTTATACTTCTCTATGTTGAACGTTTCGGATAACTGATCAGGAAACGTATTCTAAAACGTAAGAACGCGATGAATATGCAATACGGGGGCATACTATATGTTTTCCACCCCTTTCGCTAAAAAGTAATTTTTCATAGTTCCCCTTTCGGACGCAACGAAGCGCTCAAATGAGTACCTAACTTTAGCTTTTTGTAAATGGAAAGTTGGGTGATAAAGGTCAAAGCTTCCTCATCAGGATTTTTTACAGGAATAGATAAAACAGTAACAAAGTAGTGCGATGAGCTATTCTTGTCAGCGAATTAAATAATAACTGTGGGCAATTACGCCCTTAGTTTGTACATTTCCCGCTAGGTAACTAGCGCGTAATATAGGTTTATGTACGCTAAGAAGTTGAGGTTAATTTTTTACATATTTATGTTCATGTTTGAGGTAGAAAGCTCAGAATCGTATGTGTTTTCAGTGTTCTTATAGTTTATTCAGTAGAGGTCAGTTTTATTTGGTTTAACTTTCACTCTTGTGATAGCTCTCGTAAAGAGTTGATGTGTTTCTGAAACGTAAGTATTAAACAAATCCTCACTATAGGTCTCTTTCGTTTGAGGCTGGGAGAACGTTTAGAACTGTTACCGAATTTAGTGCAGATGTTCGCTTTAAGCCAGTTAATAAATTGTTTTCTTGTTAGTTTGAATTCTCGTGGATTCAAGTTTCCGAGGAAGTCGGAGTTCGGCGCATTAAATAAAGTAGATGAACAATAAAATACAAGTTTTACTTGGTTTTACTTACTTTGCTTTTATAGTGACTTATTTTAACCTGAAGGGATTATTTTAGTTTGTTTATTTTACTTTAACTTACAGAGTAAGGGGTTTACATTGGAATTTGTAAAAGTTTTAATAAAAGTTTCTCCACATCTCTTACTTTGCTTTTATAGTGATTTATTTTAACCTGAAGGGATTATTTTAGTTTCTTTATTTTACTTTAACTTACAGAGTAAGGGGGTTTACATTGGAATTGGTAAGAGTTTTAATAAAAGAAAATACACATTCATACATCACGTGCCATATTATTATTATGTATTGTATAATCGTGTATACTTTATTGTATTGTTAACTTTGATTTTTATCAAATATTGTTTTGCGTGTGGATTTTTGTATTGTTTATTATTACATAACTTATCTGTTGCAACTCGAAGGAAAACATGTCCCAAAGTCTGAGAATCGAGAAGCTTCGTCTCCCAATCGCTCAGTGGTAAGTTTATGGACTTGCAACGCTAAAATCCGGGGTTGGATTCCTCGTGTTAGGCAGGGTGCAATAGCCTATTGTGTAGCTTTGTGCTAGAACAAACAAATAAACTGTAAAAGAAATTCGTGTTGTTACTGGGCCTAACTTTTCTGCTCTGTTGATAATCCGTGAGATTCCACAAATATAACTTGATTGAGTAACCGCACCTAACTCACCAAAGTAGAAATAATATTAGCTTTATTCTCAAAGATTAGTTAGTGCTTTAACTTTCCAGTTTTCAATAAAGTAGTCAATAGTTCGTAGCTTCAGCTTCGTAGAATTACTTACAAATAGGTTTGTTTCACTTTTGGTTAATTTTGATGTCGTCATAAAGTCGATGCTTCTTTAAGTCTGCCATAAAAAAAGTAGAAAACCAAATCCAAGTTCATTATAACGATTGCAACTCAGTTTTATTTAATGAAGACGCAGCCTTCTGAAAAAGAATAAATTTGCGCTTTTTCACAAAAGTCGCACACAATTTTTTTAGATAATAAACTGAATTAAAAAAAAAGAAAAATGTTTTTATGTGTTTTATTTAAGTTATATTGAATATTGGTTTAAGATGGTTGGTCTAGCATGGCCTGGTTTAAGATAGTTGGCTTAGCATGGCCTGGTAGTTAAGCCACTTGACTCGCAATGTGAGGATCAAGGGTTCGAATCTCGTCCCCAACAGTGGGGGTATTGTAATGTGTTGGTCAATCCCACTATTCATTGGTGGAAGAGTATCCCAAGAGTTGGCGGAGAGTGATGTTGACTAGCTACCTTCCCTCTAGTCTATCACTTCAAAACTAGGGACGGCTAGCGCAGATAGTCCTCAAATATCTTTAGGCGTAATTCAATACGAACCAACAAATTTAAAGGGTTACAGCAATTTTAATAGATAGGTAAGTCCGTGTTTATAAGCTTCTACTTTATTCAGATTTTTTTTTTTTTATAAGTCAGAAAAGCTTTTCTTGACACATTCTCCTGAAAGACAAACTAAAGTACACGACCTACATTGAGGTTTGTGATCAATCATTTAGACAAATATATGCAAGGGAAACAGGAAAGAAAAAAAAAGTGCCGGATTCCAGTAAAGTTTAGAATGTAACATGTCTTCGCTCATCGTTAAGTGTTCTACTGCAGAAGTGTTAGTGTTTAGAGGAAGCGCTGAAAAAGATGAGAGAAAACAATAGGAAAAAAATTCGGGCCTAAGGAACAACTTGAATTTCTATAAAGAGCAAGCGACTGTACCGCTGTTGATACGACTCACATAAAATAGCATCAATCACTGTAAAATCCTTTATAACATTTCAGGAGAACGATCCAAAAGCTAGAGCACTTTTGAAGAACGGTCCGCTCTTCATCAGGAGTAGAAGCTCTCTGATGAGGAAAAGAAGACCATTTTTGAAAAGCTTGAGATTTTTTGTTTAACTTTAATAATCTACAGTTAGTATGTTTGATACATTCTCAAATCTGATTGCAACAGATAAATAATGTTTTGAAAAAGAACCGATTTCCAGAACTGAAGATTAACATCGTGTTTTCAAACAGTGTTCTGAAAACGAACTGATTTCCAGAACTGAAGATTAATATCGTGTTTTCAAACAATGTTCTGAAAAAGAACTGATTTCCAGAACTGACCGAAGAAGAACTGGTTTCCAGAACTGAAGATTAATATCGTGTTTTCAAACAATGTTCTGGAAAAGAATTGATTTCCAGAACTGAAGATTAATACCTATGTTCTGAAGAAGAACTGATGAAACTAGAGTAAAATATTTTAATTGTATGTGTGTAAAACTTATACATCGTAGTTCCTGAGTTGCATAATTTAGCTCTGATGCTATGATTTTGTAAACGTGTACCGTTAACTGGACATACAACTACATGTAAATTAGTCGATATAAGATATATTTCTATCTTGTAAGCTTAGAATTCTGGTTCCTTGTACTAATACCTGTTTGTTTCACTTAGTTCGTATTAGCAGGTTTGTTCCAGTAAATCTGAATGTTCCAAGCAGCATTTTAGACTTCGTTTAACTTCGCTTGAATCATTACGTAAGCGTGGACGTAAAGTTCTTATTTCAAAAAGGAATTATAGCCCGATAAACTGCGTACGTTTGTTCGGCAGTAAATAAACTTTGTCTCTAATCTATGGTGTGCACTTTTGGTGCTCATGATATTGAGAACTGAGGGTCTCTGATATCTATGGGCCCAGAGAAAATTTCGGTCTTCATATGGTTTAACTAGCATAAGTTAAACTTCTTCGACAAACATGATTTGTCAGGAAGAGAGACAACATTCTGACGACTTTCATTAGCTAGCTAATTAGCTTCATAAGGACTTTATCATGCAGTAACGTGGGTGTGGAAGAAGTAACGTTGATTAGAGACGCCATGATCTCCGTGTTTACAGCTGGGGGCCTCAGAGACGAAGATTGTTCTTGATAATCCTAAAAGCCCGTGGAAAACATTTGTCTTTCTCTTCGAAAACAAAAGAAAAACGCAAGTAATCCTTTGTGAGTTGCTCGTTAGCAACTTGTTGTTCATCACGTTTCGGTTTCGCTTTATTATTAAGCGATAGACTCTAACTGATTAATATCACAGATATATAAATGATTCTCTTAAGTTAACTGCGCATAATAATAACAACAACAAAACTGTTCAATTCTCACGTTTGTCGAGATACAATAATTTAATGTAAATAAAAAGTAACTTAATTCTTCCGTTAGAGTTTTGTATAAGCTATCAAAGTGAATGTGTTAAAAATAAATTTCGGAATTACACAAAGAAAACCCTTCGATTACAGTACGGTGTGAACAAATTGAAACAAAAGTTCAGGAAGACGACTTATTTTACGACCTTAGTTTTGCTTTTGTTCACTTTTCTTTGTCTTAGCCCCGCCAGTGGCACAGAGGTGTGCCTGCGGACTTACAATGCTAGAATCTGGGTTTCGATATCCGTGGTGGGCAGAGCACAGATAGCCCATTGTGTTGCTTTGTGCTTAACATCAAACAATCAAACTTTATGTCTTAAAAACAATTAAAAACCCTCCCACACTTACTTTTACTAATCAGAATCTCATCTACTTGCTTATAACATGATGAATACTGGGATCAAATAACTTTTGGTTAAACGGAGGTATTCCAAAACAACTTATACATAATACAAAAATGTTATGTTTTAATGTATCTGGCAGATAAATACTACCTAGAAAATTAATACACACATATTTCTTTTATTTTATGCATAATAAATCATATCATCAATATGATTAAGACTGAAATTATGATTAAATAAGATTACGTGTCAAATATCACATTTAGATCTTTGATGGTGATTACTTTGAAAAACTGAAAAAAAATCACGATAAGTTTGAGAAAGTGAGGACCCATGAAAACCACTTGCCAATCTGTGTGTTTGTAATTAAGCACAAAGCTACACAATGGGCTATCTGTGCTCTTCCCACCACGGCTATCGAAACCCGGTTTCTAGCGTTGTAAGCCCGCAGACATACCGCGGGCCTTGCCAATCTGAGCAAACATTTGTGCTGGGACGACATGATAATTTGAATAATGTTATAATGCATTTTAATTCCAAGTTTGTTATATATAATCTGATTTTAGAACAGCTTAACTTTTATCACTTCTATAAGAGAGTGCTGAAGCTGTTCGGCTGATCTGATCATATATTACTATATATGACGTACACGTTTTTTAAAGGTACCACTAAGTTTTAAATAAACAAATCTTGTTTCTAAAATTCATTTTTCATCACTGTAAACACAAAAGCGTGGTGAGGTTTAAAACGAGCATACGACTGACTGACTTAGTTCTAAATTTCTTTGTAAGATTTGGATACAGAATCTTATACTAATTGGATTGCAATATGTTTTTCTTTATAAGGCAAAAATGGGGTTTTGATACCCGCGGTAGGTATAGCACAGACAATTCTATGTATAGCTTTACGCTTAACAACAAACAAACTTTTTCTCTTAAATGGGTTTTGACTGGCCACAAAGTTGTACGAGATTCGCTTAGTGACAAACATTAAAAGACAAGTGGATCCTTAATTAAACGATTTTTAGCTTATATTTCTAATTTTGTACACCGCCTATAGCTTTAAACTCTGTGACTGAATTTTAACGGAGTCTGTTAAAATACTAATTGCTGTCTTAATTTTTGGATTCGTGGCAAACTTGATAGACCCTAACAACAACAACCGAATACGGTACTGTGTAACACCAGTGTTTTTTTAGTATCAGCAGAGAGCACTAGTGCATCACAGTTACTGCATCTAGACTTCCACTGCGGCCGAAAACTTTCTAGTTATCTGAACTAAGTCGTGCCAAAAACAACTCGAAGGACAACCTTCTATAAATATAACATCTCCCACCATAAATGAGTACTCGTGGCCGAAGATTGATCCCAGTGAAGCTGCACCCAGGAAATGAATCGAAAGACCAGGATTCCCATAGAACATTGAGTTACGCTTGGATCAACTGGGTGCGAGTATTGTAGCATCCGTCAGACCTAGTTGGTCCGGCTGTAACAGGAGAGTCAATCTTGAGAGAAGTGACTGCGCATACGAATACAGGTTCATCATGGAGTCCGTGGGACAACCAACAACAACGCCCGTGGCAATACCATATATATACCCCATTTTTGCCTTATAAAGAAAAACATATTGCAATCCAATTAGTATAAGATTCTGTATCCAATTCTTACAAAGAAATTTAGAACTAAGTCAGTCAATACCATATATATACCATGTTTCGGCAATATGACCGAAACATTCCCACCGTGAGGTAAGTTTTCTTTAATTGATTTAGTGCTGACCCAGTACAAACAAGTTTGTTGAAGACCTGTGTTGTTTTAAATAATCGTGGGACAATGCTTAAATACTGGAATGAATATATCACACTTTGCTGATTACTGGTTTGGTTCTTTCTCTGCAACAACCAAACACAATGATGTATAGCGTGCTTACATTCTCAGACAGATACGAAGTCCATGTAGTTTAATTAATTACTGGTTGAAAGCAAGTGTTTTATTAAGGCTGATGGTGTTTAATTTGTATCCAGGATCACAGCACAGAAGATCCTTGTTTCTGACTAACGTTCGTCAGTTGTACGTTTGTCATCTGGCGTTTCGGAATAGCATGCAGAAGGGCAAATAAACTTTCACTGCTCATATCAAAAAATTAGGTGAGTGCACAATACCATGTAAAATACTTTAACACATAGTACATGTTTCCACAGAGCATTGGTCTGTCTTCTTCAGGTATGATACAAATCCAAACAAAAGTGGTTTATATACAAAACAAAAATGCCTCTAGGAACTACGGGTAACGGGATGTTATCATGTGACAACAAAATATTGTGACAGAGTTATTACCTGAAGGAAGGTCAGAGGGACTGGAAGTTGAGTGTAGTGTGTATTAAAATGTTTCATTATGCCTATAAATCTCCGAGTCTTATGTATACAAGACTTCTAGCGTAATGTGTTTTTCTACACAAGTATGACTAAGTATTTTTAAAGATGGTTTGTTTTGTTTTTGAATTTCGCGCAAAGTTACACAAAGGCTATCTGCGCTAGCCGTTCCTAATTTAGCAGTGTAAGACTAGAGGGAAGGCAGCTAGTCATCACCACCCACCGTCAACTCTTGGTCTACTCTTTTACCAACGAATAGTGGGATTGACCGTCATATTATAACGCCCCCACGGCATGTTTGGCGGCACGGGGATTCGAAACCGCGACCCTCAGATTGCGAGTCGAGCGCCCTAACCACTTGACCATGCCGGGCCTTTAAAGATGGAAGCATATTTTTGTTTGTTTGTTCTAGATCAAAGCCACATTGCTGTGTCAACCGCGGGGAATCGAACCCCGGATTTTAGCGTTGTAAGTCAGTAAACTTACCGCTGTTATACCGAGGGACGTATAACTTTGTACTCGATAGCTTGGGCTTCTTTTAAAGACTTATCGGCAGAGGGCGATAAGGGGTATTACAGTTTTGTACAAAATCGATTAATTAATCATGAACGCTCTAACATAGATTTGCTTGAACGACTTTTTTTCAAATATTTACGATCACTGGACTGCGAAAATCAAGCTAGCAAACGGGAACGAAATTTAATTACTTGGTTTTGTGATGACCATTTTACATATATTAATGTATTGGATTTAAAATTACGTATATTTCATTTCATAATTGTTTCGCTAAGCGTGCTTTGAATCTAGACATTCGGTGGATTTCTTTGATTATCACTAATGCTACCAAACCACGAAACTGTCTTAATTATTTCCACAAAATCATTTAAGTTATCTCTATACAGTGCCTAAAATACCACCCGGGTAAGAGCATTGTAATAACTCTTGGTGTATTTCAAAAACATGCCCCCCAGTGGCACAGCGGTATGTCTGCGGACTTACAACGCTAGAAACCGGGTTTCGATACCCGTGGTGGGCAGAGCACAGATAGCCCTTGTGTAGCTTTGTGCATAATTAAAAACAAACAAACAAAACAATTTCACAAACGTTTATTCCAAGTCACAAAAGACGTAACTGGTTTGGTATTTTCATGACGTCTGGTTATTATTTACCAATAAGATTTCAGCAGTGCATTTTTAAAATTCCCAATCTCTGCCTGCAGTTCTAGTATTTTACATTATTTTATTCTACTTGGCCAAGTTTAATTATCAAAGACTCATTTGATTTGGTTATCTTTATGTACCTGATTAACTATTCATAGATTCTTCTAATTATTGGATCTGTTAATATGTAAATGAGGATATATATATATATGTGTGTGTTGGTATGTTTGTCTATAGTTAAGCACAAAGCTACACAATGGGTTAGCTGTGCTGTTCCCACCGAGGGTATTAATGCAGTATTGTTGCCGTTACAAACCTCCAGATTTGCCGCTGAGCCATAGGGGTGGCTTGCATGTAATAAAGGCAGCCAGTTCTGGATGATGTATGCTAACACACACAAGAATAATGGAACATCTTTATAGTAATATATATTTAAGGATTTTTGCCCAACAAGAAGGATTAGAACATCCTGAAATAAGCCACATTTCCACTTTTTTTTATAGACTTTTGGCTTCCATTACCCACAGTTGGCTGGCTCGATTATCATAATTTTGTGAATGGTAACTGATAACTTTCCGACGGTCTATTTTCTTTTTAGAATTGCTTATCCCGAAAAGAGGGATAAAAACGTACTGAAATGTCTCTATTTTTTAAAAGACTTTTGGCTTCGAATTTAAAGACACAAGTACTTAATCAGTTAAATGAGTCAATTATTACCTTCCACAAAGCAGGATATGTAATTAGAATCTAATGAGGTCATTAGGGATTTAATAACAAAAGAAAGAAAGGAAGAGAAATATCATTTAAAATTGTCCTTTGTAAAGTTTTGCTTCTTTAACGGGTACCATCAGCTACTATATATAAAAAAAGAGAGAGAATTTTACAAGTCAGTTCAAAGATCACAATTACAGAATTAGCATTACGTTTAATTGAAGCTGCGATTATTATAAATTGCATGTTTCAAGATGATCCTTTCCGATGATGATCAATGGTAAAATCGAGACACGGACGAAAAAATACAATAAACTGAAGTCGTTCATTGTGAAAGCGGCCCTGTATGGTCAGGTGGTTAGGGCGCTCGACACGTAATCTGCGGGTTCGAATCTCCGTCAAATCAAACATGCTTGCCCTTTCAGCTGTGGAGCGTTATAATGGTACGGTCAATCCCACTATTCATTAGTAAAAAGAGTAGCCCAAGAGTTGGCAGTGGGTGGTGAAGACTAGCTGCCTTCCCTCTAGTCTTACACTACTAAATTAGGGACGACTAGCGCAGATAGCCCTCGTATAGCTTTGCGCGAAATAAAAAACAACAGACAACTAATCACTGTGCAAGCAGTGATTATGCACATATACAAATATACGACGCCATTTGTATGTTAACCCATGTGCTAAGTTATAGCTGTAGGTTAAACTACTTTTTATAATATACTTTTTGAAGCTAATTTTAATGACTAGCTCTCAGTTCAAAAAAGATTTGACTAAAGCTTATAATACCTTCATTATCGATTCATTTATAATATTCTTATTACCTTGCCATTGTGAATAAGAAACTTTTTTATTGCCTAAACGTTTGTGATTTTTTTACGGAGGTTATGTTTTCACCCCTGTGTGTGTGTGTGTGTGTTTGTAACCAAGATTTCTCGAACACGGCCTAATGGATTTGGGCAAAAGTTGTTATGGTTTTTACTATGACTTAACATAAAAGTGATTAGTTTCTGGGGGTTCAAGGTCGAAGGTCGAGGTCACAGCAAGGTCACGAAGATACAAAAAATTCCTATCTGTTAGCATGGGGACCGATTTTTCACACTATTTGTACCCTATAGCTTGTTTTTATCCCCTCAGTGAATCAGTGGTAATATTTTGGCAGAACAATGAGAAATAATCTTTTACATATGTCAACCAAGTTTCATTAAAATCCGACCATTTTGACTAAGCTATAGAGTATATTGTATATAGAGTATAGAGCGTTTATTGTGTAGCTATGAGCTACAAAACATACAAACATTGGTTTACATTCCTCTAATTACCAATTATTAAAGTAAAGTTTCATTATATTAGATAAAGCGAAGGAGGGGTTTCTAGAACTAATGCTTGGTGTTTTCTCTGTGTAAACCTATGCAAACATTTCTAATCAAAGCCGAGATGATTATATTTCTAAACTTCCAAAAGCAGTACCTAGGGCTGCTTTCAGATTGCGTGATTTTCTTATAATTGAATCATCCACAATGTATCCTAAACTAAAGCAGATAATCATTTAACTTAATCCACTAACTGGCTCAAATTCGATAATCTGTGTTGTCGAAATTGCCAAGGGCATGTAATACTATTAACAAGTTTCAACTATGCTATATTGGACGAGATGCTGTGAAAGGTAACAAGTTTCAACTACGCCATATGGGAAGAGGTATCTTGAAAGAGCTCGTTACAAAGAACTAACTAGTTGCTGCAAATAAATGTTTCGTAAATCGATATTTGAGAGAGCTAAAACGCGCTGCTTGAACAGTCTACTCATCACAACACTTTGTATAGAGGGAAAGCTCTGGAAACAGGTATTATGATAGTTCTCTAGTACTCGCATTGTTTATTGTTTCTGATTGGTTTAATAAAGCTCCACTGATTCACACATATCAAATCTCTGATTTCGTATCATTCAAGCTAGCTAAGACTGAGAGGAACTTGGACTTCCAATAACAAACAAGGACGTCCATCCTTTTCTTTGCTCAGTTCTAGAGGCTGTTTCTAGCTTTGTAGCTTCGTAACTACAAAGAACTGACAGGGTCTTCAGGGTAAACGTAAATCATATCTATTTGTAAGTAGGCTGTTGCAAAATATATATCCTCAAGTACTTGCTCAGTAACAAGCATTTCCAAAATCTTTCAACAATGTCACGTGAAACGAACCCTGCATCGAGAGTGCTGACATTCATATATATAGTTCAAAGGACGTTAAAATGAGAAATGTGATGTACAGAGATTTTCTTCCCATGTGTCTAAACCTCGAGACAAAATCACGTGTCTTTAAAGTAACAGTATCAGATATTAAATTATTTTACAAACTAACAGATGAAATCGACATGTGAATAAAAATGAAAAGACCACCTAATAATTTTGTTTGTTTGTTTGACGTTAAGCACAAAGCTACACAATGGGCTATCTGCGCTATGCCCACCACGGGTATCAAAACCCTGTTTCTAGCGTTGTAAGTCCGCAGACATACCGCAGGTGAACGGTAACAACAACAAAAAATTATGAGTTTCATAAATCAAAATAAATATATTGGATATAAAAAAAAGGTGGACAACCGGTAGAGTACATAATGAGGTATAGCTATCCTTAATTTAGACAGCATCGTCACCACAAGGGTTATGTACAGCTTTGTTCTAAATTAAGGATAGCTATACCTCATTATGTACTCTACCTAACTCCCTAACCTAACCTAACCTACAGCATCGTCACCACAATGGTTATGTACAGCTTTGTACTAAATAACTCCCTGCTCACTTCAAGAATTTACTTACGCAACACTTTAAAGTACTCGAAAGCTCAGGGGACCCTAAAGAAAATTTCACGTTGTTGTGCCATCTATTAGCTACACCTTTCTTTCAAAGAACACCTAAGTCTGTCAGTTATAATCTCAGATATTATTTCACCGTATGTGAAGGAAAAAAAAGTACGAAAACGTATCAGTGATCCACACCATTCCTAAACTTCTCAATCACCAGAAAATAATAAGAATGCAATACTGTAAGTGGAGACTTACTTAAACATGTTGTTCTTGGTATCGAGTAGTGGCAAATTTTCCGATCGATCGCGTAACAAGATCTCGATAGACAATCATGTCAGTACACTTTTCTGTTCTTTAGTTTTATTCAACATTGTAAACTTTTTACTAGCGGGAACAGGCTTGGAATTTGAGAAAGTGCGACATTTCTTGACACTTGCGTTATATTTTATTGAGTATGCTTCAAAAAAGAAAAAAATGACAGCCAATTTTATTGACCATAAAAATAAAAGATTGTTCCGTTTTCAGTACAACAGCTAGAAAAATTGGCATTCCCATGACTTCAGTAAAGTGTTGGTACATTAAATCTAACTCTCACAACTTATCGTTCCCTCTACAATGTTTGTATTTGTTACGTCAGTTTCGATCATACAACCAACGTAATGGACTACAAGAGTGGAAAATAAAACTTCACCTACTTACAGCACTGCAGAGAATACATAGCGAGAGAGAAAGGTTTCAGCCATTATATATATATATATATATAAAATTATAATATCTTAATGGCGTTATCTATGAGGCCCTTCTTTTTTCTGATACTAGATTCGTGTTTCCCGTAGAAGTTATAAATATATCAAATCATTCACTCGGCTTTCTGAGATCTGGTGGTCAGAAAAGGAAGTATCGGTGTATGACATTTATGTATATAGTGAATGTGTTATTCACGTGTGTCAAACAAAAGTAAAATAATGACATCTATCTGTTTGAACAGTCTTTGATAAGTTACTGCTTTATCTGATGATAAGTTAAGTACTTTTAGGTTCAGCGAATATTTGTTGTTCGATGACATGGATGTCTTAAAACCGTTTATAGAGCCTAAGGATTTGTTGTTGTTCGACGATATCTTAAAACTATATATACAGCTTAAGGATTTGTTGTTGTTCGGTGATGTATAAAACCATATATAGAGCTTAAAGATTTGTTGTTCTTCGATGATATTTTAAAACCACATATACAGCTTAAGGATTTATTGTTGTTCGGTGATATCTTAAAACCACATATAGAGCTTAATGATATGTTGTTGTTCGATAATATCTTAAAATCATATATAAAGCTTAAGGATTTGTTGTTGTTCGGTGATACCTTAAAATCATATATAAAGCTTAAGGATTTGTTGTTGTTCGGTGACATTTTAAAACCATATATAGAACTTAAAAATTTATTGTTCTTCGATGATATCTTAAAACCATATACAGAGTTTAAGGATTTGTTGTTGTTCGATGATATCTTAAAACCATATATAAAGCTTAAAGATTTGAATGATTTATACTTCGCTGATATTTGTTCTTAATTTGCAGATTGTACTCAATCCAGACCTTCTCAGTCGTATTTGATAATAACTCAGTATAATAAAGTATAATAACGTATAATAAAGTATAATAACGTATAATAAAGTATAATAACGTATAATAAAGTAGAATAACGTATAATAAAGTAGAATAATATATAACAAAGTATAATAAAGTAGAATAATATATAATAAAGTATAATAACGTGTAATAACGTGTAATAAAGTATAATAACATATAATAAAGTATAATAAAGTAGAATAATATATAATAAAGTATAATAACGTGTAATAAAGTAGAATAATATATAATAAAGTATAATAACGTGTAATAAAGTAGAATAACATATAATAAAGTAGAATAATATATAATAAAGTATAATAACGTGTAATAAAGTAGAATAATATATAATAAAGTATAATAACGTGTAATAAAGTATAATAATATATAATAAAGTATAATAACATATAATAAAGTATAATAATATATAATAAA
>NW_013666703.1:19071-20313 GCF_000517525.1 Limulus polyphemus
TAATATATAATAAAGTATAATAACGTGTAATAAAGTATAATAACATATAATAAAGTATAATAACATATAATAAAGTAGAATAATATATAATAAAGTATAATAATATATAATAAAGTATAATAATATATAATAAAGTATAATAACGTGTAATAAAGTATAATAATATATAATAAAGTATAATAACGTGTAATAAAGTATAATAACATATAATAAAGTATAATAACATATAATAAAGTAGAATAATATATAATAAGTATAATAATATATAATAAAGTATAATAATGTATAATAAAGTATAATAACGTGTAATAAAGTATAATAATATATAATAAAGTATAATAACGTGTAATAAAGTATAATAATATATAATAAAGTATAATAACGTGTAATAAAATAGATACTTTGATGTCACATCCTTTGGTAGCGAACGTTTTTCTTCAGCCATGTGAGAAGAAATGTTTTTTTATATGTATAATATAATATACTTTTTTTTAAAGTATAATATTACTTTCTTTGTTTTATACATAAAAAGCATATTTGTTGTGTTTTATACATTGTGTTTATACTGAAATTCGCATTTCGTTACTACTTAGAATAGAAGGCTATGGATAAAACGGATAAGCGTTTTTCAAATAAGGAGAAAAGAGATCAATTTCAGTTATGTTTTAAATATAATTTCGTCCAGCAATATCATTGCAGTGAAAGCTTGCAGGAGGGGTTAAGTTACGTTGTTAAGTACTCTTCAATATTACCTTCTTTAATTATTGTGTTTGGCATTTGTGTATAAAGTTAAAATCATAAATAATATTCAAAGTTAAAACTGGTACACAATTAAAAACATTTTATTTAGGCCTATCTGTGGCCTTCGAAAAGTTGACGACTCTACATATTTCGACGTTTCAACGTCATCCTCAAGAGTGAATTACAAGACAACATTTTAGTAGGTCATGTGACTTTTATGCTATTTTACATAAATTCACGCTAAACCATTCAAAGGAGATCAGTCCACATTCTTGCAGAAATATTCGCCATACCTTCATCTCTATTTAATACTACATGATCTTTTTTTATGTTTCATTATTTCTAAGGATTCACGAATATTATTAGCTCTTATACTTTTTGGATGAGCTAATATTACAGTTTTTTCCCATATTGTTTTGTGTTGTGTTTCCTGTACATGTTATGCTATGGATGAATTTTCAGTATTTTTATTTCTTACATATCTCTTATACTCATTTAAAT
>NW_013666703.1:20347-30391 GCF_000517525.1 Limulus polyphemus
CTAAGATTTGAGTCATCATAATTAATTTACCCTGAACGTAGCTGTTCCTATAAGACTAAGGCACATTAAAATGTTTTTGTTTTGCTTGACATCAAATATAGAAAGTAAGAGAGTAAAGGGCGGGTGGAATTTAGCTTTTTTTTGGGGGGGGGGCGCCAAATTATATTTTGCTCCCGAGCGCCCGGCAACCTTACTAAGTCACTGATTTAAATGTAGGTAGCTTGCTGTGATCAGTGATTAGTGATAATAATTATACATATATAAATCTCATACGTAATCAAGCTAGAAATATAATTATACCTCTTGTTTTGATAAAACATACAAGAAAAATCGATCTGATCAATTGAACCGTTCAAGAACTTCGAAAACTCGACAGTATGCTGGTTTCGTCAAAAAAAAAGAGAAGAATTAATGGTCTAACTCTTGTATAACGGTAGTCAGAAAAATGAGCTACTAAATTACGTTTTAAGTTAATGATGCTACAGTCAAGTACAGTCCTTTCATTAGGATGATACGTGTAGGAAATCGGTTAAGGTCTTACTCGTTAAAGCATCACTAGGGACGTGTGGGCATCCTAATATCAAAGAGATTACACGTTTACTGACTAAACCGGAGAAAGCATTAAAACAAAATTGAAGAAGGTGACAAAAGGAATTAGAAGCCTTCTATTTAAAAGTGTTCTGTGAAGTTATTCTGTAAAAACCCCAAGATTCTTGTTCATAAACAATATCAACCTAATAAAGTTAGGCAGACAACGATTTATGGGCATAAGGAAAAGTTTTATTGAATGTTTCAGGTATGAAGAAGATAGACCAATGTTCTGTCGAAACATGTAGTGTGTTCCACCATCAGTAACATTCTTCCTTATGCTTATAAGTCGTTGTCTGCCTACCTATTGTGATATTAGTGTAATGTTCTTCCTTATCAAGTAATATTAACCTACCAAGAGTAATCAAAATTACAAAGAGTATTAGAAGATTTGGTTAATAAATATTTACTTTTATCACGAACTGTAGTTATTTTTTATTTATAAAAGTTATTTTTAACTGTGGGAAAAAGCATTGTTTTAATTCCAATACGGTACGTAACCTTAACTTCCATTTTAATACAAAGTTGTACAGTAACAGTAAGGTGTAACTGAAGCGTGTTTCTGAACAAGTTTCACTGAATCCTATTTTGTTTTTGTTACTGAAACTGTTGTTATGTGTGTAACATAAGAAAGTAAATGTCTATAAAATTATTTTGTTTTTGAGGGGAGGATTTTGTGGGACTCAGATATAAGGTGACCTAAAAATAAATTAATACAGCGTTGCAATTTCAAAACACGAACGAAAAGACCATCCAAAACAAATCTCACTAACAAAACGACCAACCCAAACAAAAACCAAGGAAAAAAAGACCAACGTAAACAAAAACAAGGAAAAAGACCAACCCAAACTAAAAAACAAGGAAAAAGACCAACCCAAACTAAAAAAGGAAGGAAAAAGACCAACACAAACAAAAAAAGACCAACCCAAGCAAAACACACACTGAGCAAGATAAAGGGAAGTAATAAATTTTCCTAGGAGTTACTCTCACTGGATAATTGCTATGTTTTTGTACAATGACATAATTATCATATTTTGGTTACATATTCCCAATATATAGAGCGTTGAAAAAAAAAAGACTAAACATTGCGTTTTATATACTCTTAACTTTGTACCCATTTTTATCTCTTGTTTTTACGATTTTCGTCGAAAAGTTGCAAAAATCTCGTAAGTAAAGATATTTGCTGACGTTCGTTCAGCCTTATTCAGATCACACTAGTACAATTCATCATCTGGGTTATGTAGCTACAGGCCAGCCTTACTAGATTCATACTTGTACAGTTGAGCATTTGGTTATGTAGCTACAGCTCAGCCTTACTAGATTCATACTTGTACAGTTGAGCATTTGGTTATGTAGCTACAGCTCAGCCTTACTAGATTCAAACTTGTACAGTTGAACATTTGGTTAGGTAGCTACAGCTCAGCCTTACTAGATTCATACTTGTACAGTTGAGCATTTGGTTAGGTAGCTACAGCTCAGCCTTACTAGATTCATACTTGTACAGTTGAGCATTTGGTTATGTAGCTACAGCTCAGCCTTACTAGATTCATACATGTACAGTTGAGCATTTGGTTATGTAGCTACAGCTCAGCCTTACTAGATTCATACTTGTACAGTTGAGCCTTTGGTTGTGTAGCTACAGTTCAGTCTTACTATGTTCATCATGCTATTATTTAGCTCAGACTACCAGACTCATATTACAACACTTTAGTCCAGCCTACCAGGTTCATATTACTATATTGTATTTCAGCCTGTCAGGTTAATATTACCATACTGTAGCTCAGCCTACCAGGTTCGTACCAGTATAATTCATGTTATTAAATTTATACAGTTCAGCTATAGCAGGTTAGTGCTTAGTTTAACTTTAATAAGTTTGGTCCTATACGGTTCCTAGTAGTAATATTTACCATATATGGTTCAAACTAGTGTTATTTATCCTTACTTGGAGCTTGCTAGTAGAGTTCAGTTTTATAAAGTTCACACTGGCACATTTAATCCTTACTAATTTCATTTGAGAACAGTTTAGCATTACAAGGCTTAGTAGATTCGCACGGTTAAGTGTTACTATACTTATACTAGTACAGTTCAGTTTTATTAAGTTCACAATAGCATAGTTAAGTCTTACTAAACTGATTCTAGAACACTTTAGGGTTACAAGGTTCACACTGGCACACTTAAGACTTACTGGGCTTAAACTAGTAGAGTTCAGTGTTATTGTGAAATTTTTTTGATATTCTATACACATTCAGTGTAAATGTTATCAATCAAGTCACTACTCTCTGCTAAGAAGGCCATAGCATCAACTTTTTGGGACGCCAAGGGAGTTTTACTAGTTGATTATTTGGAAAGGAGTCAGACCGCTACAAGAGATTACTATGAATCCTTAATCAAAAATTTGAGATAAGAAATCAAAGAAAAGAAAAGAGAAGAGGATCTCTCAAAAAAAAAAGTGTGGTCTTCCGTTCTATCAGGACCATTTTCTCTTCCATTAGAACAATGCCCCAGCTCACAAATCTGGTGTTGCTTTGAACGCTATCCAAGATGTTGGTTTGAAGTACTCAATGACTATTCTTACTCAACCGGCGGATTTAGCTCCAAGTGACGTGTTTTTTTCTCTTCCCTAACCTTAAAATCTTTTTGCAAGGTCGAAGATTTCAAACTGATGATGATCTCATACATACCATCTAATAATGGATTGAGGACCAGGAAAAAGAGTTCTATCAGAAGAGTACAAAGGCCTTAGAGACCGCTGGCGCAAGTGTATAAAATCAGGAGATTATGTTGAAAAATAAATCATAGTTAAACCGGTGTCTCTTTTCTTTATAGGTTGGGCCACGAGCTTTCACATACCCCTTGTATTAATCGTTTTAAGATTGACGGTTTAGCAAAACGAAGTTTTTCGAAGTTCATATATTTCTTGTTTGTCAGGATAACGTTTCTAAGTTTCCAAAATGATAAGGAAACGGTCTCAATGACTTTCATGTGTATATAATGATGTATTCACAGTTTTGGTCGAGTTTTCTGCCTTGTTAGGCACTCCACAAAGGCTTTGATATTTAATGAGGTCAAAAGTTCTTCATTATTTCTAGAACGTGAAACGTGATTAAAATCCCACATCGTTCTTTATGACGTAATAACTTTATATTTTATATGAATTACGCAGAGTGCTATCGGTCGTTTACCTAAAGTGTCAAGAAGCTACAGAAAAGTAAAACAATTAAAAAATCAACGAAAGTTAATACCAATCTATTTAATTTGCTCTCTGAAAGAATGACCGATAGAAATAGATTAATTGGTGTATTAAATAAAATAATTAAAATCAATTAATATTTCTAAATAGCCTTATGAAAGTAACGAAGAGGGTGATATTAGTGATATAGAAAAACTACACAATTCTTGTCGTTTGTATGCTAATTATAACAAATATACATACATTGGATTTCCGTTGGACATATGACATATCCCTCTAAGCATACTCTGCAAAGAAACCTAATGATTATAAACAGAGACATGTTTAAATCGGTAGGTTAATAAAGTAGGAGAGAATACAACATGACATAATTCAGTGGATTCCATGAATATGAGAGAAGAGATGCTTTAAGCCTCTTTAAGTGCCAAAAGTCGACATGTAGTAGCAGTTCGAATGCCTTCATGAAGTCGGGGAATTAAACTATTAATCGAAAGGCACTTTCTATTCGCAAAATTTTTCAAGAAGAATCTTGAGTAAGCTGTAGCGTACGTCACATTCACCGAGAACGTATTTACGTACTGTTGATTTGTCATCAGTCATTAAATTTGCATATTATTTCGTGCGTGTTTGGAGCCACCTAGTGGATTAGCCAAATATCTAGAATTGTATGTAGGACATTTATATTCATACATTACGTTAGATATTTTCAATGGTGATACCTGTTAGGACCTGAAGAAATGTTCTATAAGCTGCACTCATGTTTGAAGATTGTTTGTTTGTAATTAAGCACAAAGCTACACAATGGGCTATCTGTGCTCTGCCCAACAAGGGTATCGAAACCCGGATTCTAGCGTTCTAAGTCCGCAGACATACTGCTGTGTCACTGGGGGGCATGTTTGAAGATATCTCAATTAGTACGTGGGTAAACACCACATAATATTATTACACTGTTAATGTTTACAGCAAGAGTCTAGTAAAGTTTGACCGCTAGCTTTAGGAAGAATATATAATATAATGAAAATTACAAAAGTTTTTAAACTGTTATATATTAAAAACCATTTTGGTTCGCGACAACATTAATGTAAATCATAACATTTTAATCAGTTTGAGAGAGAAAGAACTTAAGTGAAAAACGCGGTACACCTCTTTTTCAACAACATTCAGCTGCCAATGGAATAGTGTTAAGGGGTGAGTGGAATGTTGACTAGAAAGGCTTATGGATACTAGGCATTTTGGAATAAATAATAAAGTTAGATTTTTCATGTTTTCGTGTAATAATTTGTGATGGTTTTCTTTCATAAGTAACCCACCTCTGATTTCATAGGATTTCTTTTGTGAAAACTGCAGAGAAAAAGGAGATTTTTCTCAAAATGGCAAAAGTTATAGAGTATTTTCTATTTAAGCTCCACATATACATATATATATATATAGTAACTCAAATATGATCATTAATACTCAAATACATACGGTTTATCCAATTTGTCTCAAAATGGCAAAAGTTATAGAGTATTTTCTATTTAAGCTCCACATATACATATATATATATATATGTAACTCAAATATGATCATTAATACTCAAATACATACGGTTTATCCATTTTGTATTGTAAAAGATCTAACAGCTGGCAAAAGACAGAAAATGTATAAGAAAAAAAAGAGTTAATGTCTTAGTGCTTCGCATCTTATGAATCAGACATAAAAAAAAACGTTTTGTCATTTTGCTAACTTTTAAAAAAAAGCTAAATCTGTCTACAATAGCTTAGTGTCTTGTCTGTAAAATAGCGCATTTAATATGGATATTATGATAAATAAAAATCATGGATTTAAATTTATAGAAATTATGTAAATAACTTGGCGAACAGTGTCATAAATCTTGCTTTGTTTAATATGTGAAACTCGGAATTTGTTTCACTGCTTGTTTTTGATAAAAGTAAGATCCTATAAATGCTATATCCTACTTTTTGCGTGTTTTTGTGGGACGAAGAGGCAAGTAGGGTTTTAGGAAGGACAAGTATATATTTTTCCACTTTTTTGCGTGTTTTTGTGAGACGAAGAGGGCAAGTAGGGTTTTAGGAAGGACAAGTATATTTTTCTACTTTTTGTGGAACGAAGAGGGCAAGTAGGGTTTTAGGAAGGACGGTCGCATTCGAAAATCAAAAAGAACGTCAACTTGTTCATTGTATGGAGTTATGAAAAAAAAGTATTGTCTAAAGGACAAAACACAATAAAAATATACGTGTTCTTCCTATAACCCTAATTGTTCCTCTCCGTCCCACAAAAAGTAGAAAAATATATTTGTCCTTCCTAAAAACCCAACTTGCTCTTCCACGTCCCACAAAAACACACAAAAAGTAGAAAAATATACGTTTTATACTATTTTATTGCTGATTAAGATATTTGAAATCTCATTATTATGTTCAGTAACACCGAAGATGACACAGGTATTATCAACAAAACCTAGGATAATTACCATCTTGATATTCAAAGAACAATCTTACAACCACTTTCGTTCATAACACCAACGAAACAAGTTGACGAGTGACTGAAATTTGGCATTCTCAAATTATAACCTTATTTAAGAAATAAATAACAATCTTTAAAGTTATTACTTAGAAGTTTTTTTCATATAAATTTAGTGCAGAAGTTATGGTCTTCGATTGGTCCGTCTTGATTTTGCAATCAACTGAACCTACTAACTGGATTTTACAAAAACAAAGACGCAAAAAAGAAAGTTTCAATACAGTTTTATACTGTAGTGGCTGTAAATTTCAATAGTTAGCCTGGTACACTGACAATTATTACTAGTTTGAAGGAAGGCAACACGTGTGAAGGACAGCGACCCCTGCTATAGGAAAAAGCCGAAGAAGAAAATCGACCATTATTATTAATACAGTGACTTACACTGACAATAATTAACTTAGTACACTGATAATTATTATTAATACAGTGACTTACATTACCAATAATTAACCTAGTACACTGACAATTATTATTAATACAGTGACTTACACTGGCAATAATTAACTTAGTACACTGACAAGTATTATTAATACAGTGACTTTCACTACTAACAATTAGCTTAATTATTACATTATAATGAGTGTAAATGTTGATTTCCATTTTAAAAGTACAAATTTTTCGGCAAATGTTTTTTCACTAAACCCAGTTAGTTATTCTCACCTTAGGAGAGCGATATCTTAAAATTTCAAAGAAATATATTTATTTGAAAGTTTTAAATATTTATGTATGCTATGAATCAAGCTAAGAACTATAAAAATGGTTAGGGTGATATCTAGTTTCTCTGTAAGATGTAGAATATTTCTTACTGTGACTGATTAATTTAAAAGATGTGAAATATAAGCTTTATTTAAGCTTAAGTCTGATAATTTCAAGTTTAAATTGTTAAGTAGGAATATTAAGTTTTGGACCACATCTTAACGCTTTCTTTTAAGATCTATTAAGAAAATTTCTCTATTATATAAGAGTAAAACTATTGATTTTTAAATACCAAAGTTTTTGTTTGTTTAATGCATTTTAAATATGTTTTTAGCATTGAAATGTTACAGTTACTTAGAGAAACACAAATTAACTTTCATTCTATAAGTTTAATATTTTATAATCAACATATTTATTTTTACTATCAGTGTCTAAGCAAATCCAGCCCTGAAAAACTAGGATCTTACAATATTTTAATATTTTTTCGTAGTTTAATACAGATAGTAACTATAGCAACAGTTCTTCTGAAAGTCAATAAAAGGTTGATAAAGTTAAAGCTTAAGTTCAGATTTTCCCTATATAAGTCGTCCAACGTGCTTATGTCACCCCTTTTATCTAGTACAATGGTTTCTCTGCATGGCTAGCATACTCTTACGTAGTCTAATGAATACAAGTAATCGTCAGAGTTGAACAAAAATTGGAGGTCTCTAGCATGTTCAGCTGAATTTTTTAATAGTTGATAGATGGAATTTGATGTTTTGATAAAATAAAAAATATAACTTTTTATATTTGTCTGTCTCTAGTAATATATTTGTTTGTATTCAATAAAAAGTCATCCAATGCTCATTTCTGCCCGTTGAGTCTTCTCCAGGTATTTACAGATTGTAAGTTGATATTGATTTCTGTTTGTATACAGACGGTAAAATATAAGTATCGTATAAAATGTTTTCCACGACACTGAGCCATCCAAACTTTAAATTCTTCTATCACTAATTCAACGTGTTCTTCTTTAAATCAATTGTCACCAGCTCCTGTTACATGACAGAACTTATTATTTCATGTCATTGTTTTTAAAGAAAAATGACAGTTTTGTGCCAGTAATAGTTCGATTATATTTTGAACTGAAGGATAAACCTATACGAGAGTATTTTAGGCCCGAGAATAAAACTTGCGAGCTCGTATATAACTAAAATGTCATACTTGATAGAGTTCATTTGAAATTTCATTGTCGAAGAAATTCTTTGTGTTCGAATACCCCAGAATAACGCAAAAGGAAATAGATTGCCCACGCATTATAAGCAACATTTCATTGTTTTCAGAGGAACAAAGAAGCTTAAAAAAGTTCATGAAACCTATTTTGATGTATCCATAGTAATGTTATTAATTTTTTGAGTTTCAGTACAAAAGCGTAAAATATACAGTTTTCATTACCAAAGAAGACTGTCAGTTTTATAATGAATGCTTTCTAATGACTAATTTATAATGACTGTGTTATAATGATTGTTTTATAATGACTGCTTCCCAGAAACTATTTTATAATGACTGTTTTCTAATGATTGTCTTATAATGACTATTTTATGATGACTGTGCTATAATGACTATTTTATAATGACTGTGCTATAATGACTATTTTATAATGACTGTGCTATAATGACTATTTTATAATGACTGTTCTATAATTTCTGTTTTACAATGACTATTTTCTAATGAGTGCTTTCTAATGAATATTTTAT
Source organism: Limulus polyphemus (assembly GCF_000517525.1). Taxonomy (NCBI): domain Eukaryota; kingdom Metazoa; phylum Arthropoda; class Merostomata; order Xiphosura; family Limulidae; genus Limulus; species Limulus polyphemus. The sequence goes on from NW_013666703.1 coordinate 29,075, forward strand.
AATGACTGTGTTATAATAGTTATTTTCTAATGACTGTTTTACAATGACTATTTTCTAATGACTGTTTTATAATGACTATTTTATAATGACTGTTTTATGCTGACTGCTTTCTAATGACTGTTTTACAGTGACTGTTTACTAATGACTGTTTTACAATGATTATTTTATAATGACTCTTTTACAATGAATACGAATTACAAATTCTGTAAAACAAAAGCCGTTCTTATCATTCTTTCAAAATGTTTTGGTTGATCTTTACTCTCATATCATAAAGGTTTAACTTCTTAATAAACCAAATAATGTAGTTACAAACAACATCTTGCACGACACAGTATTAATCAACGTTCTGTTTAGACACCTTATACGATACAGTATTACTGAATACTCTGTTTAGACACCTTGAACTACACAATATTACTGAACGTTCTGGTTAGAAACCTTGAACGACAAAGTATTACTGAACGCTTTGTTTATACACCTCATGCGACACAGTATTAATGAACGCTCTTTTCAGACACCTCCAACAACACAGTATTCTTGAACGTTCTTTTTAGACACCTTGAACGACACAATATTAATGAACGCTCTGTTTATACACCTCGCGCGACACAGTATTAATGAACACTCTGTTTAGACATCTTGAATGGCACAATACTAATGAAAGCTCTGTTTAGACACCTTGAACGACACAGTATTAATAAACGTTATGTTTAGACACCTTGAACAACACAATATTAATGAACGCTCTGTTTAGACACCTTGAACGACAAAGTATTACTGAACGCTCTGTTTATACACCTCACGCGACACAGTATTAATGAACGCTCTGTTTAGACACCTCGTGCAACACAGTATTAATTAACGCTGTTTAGACACCTTGAACGACACAGTATTAATGAACGTTCTATTTAGACACCTCGTGCAACACAGTCTAGACAGTATAACAACTGAACGTCTTGTCACTCTTGTACGATAAGGTTAGTGCTATTTTTGAGTTACTTTTAGACACAGATATAGTGTCGTAGAACTTCCTGTACTGATATTTTGTACGGCATTCGTTCCGAACTTATATGGACACTGTGAACACCTTACTGTGACGCAATGTTGGCAAATTTAAGGACCAGCATGTGTAAGAAATCTGCAATTTGTTTTAATTTTTATTCTAATAAATGTGTTTTATAAATGAGAAGCTTTGGTTTCCTCCCTCTCTTTCTATATCTTAATTTATCGATAATTGCCCCCCAATGACCCAGCGGTATGTCTGCGGACATACAACGCTAGAAACCGGGTTTCGATACCCGTGATGGGCAGAGCACA
>NW_013666703.1:31230-36302 GCF_000517525.1 Limulus polyphemus
ATAGCCCATTGTGTGGCTTTGTGCTTAACTTCAAACAAATAAACAATCGTTAATTGGTTCACAAAATAGCGTTAAAAAGATTTCTACGAAGGATATTTTGATTTAAAACGGAATGGTGCTGTTTATTCAGTCGTTTTGTGATGATCGGAGCAGGTCTTTCTTTCATGGAAGAGTAACACATCAGTTTCTTAGTTAATCATACTGATTACAGTTGGGGTGGGGCATGTATTTTACATAAGTGATTTCACACAATATATTTTGGTCAGCTATTTACTCCGAGTTCTGTAACAAGTAAGAGCATAAAATTGTTCAATGTGATACAATAGATAGACCCCATTAGCAGTGAAATACATAAAAAGAAGTCGTTAACTTTAGGGTTAGATTTTTTTTTTAAATATTCCATTGAAATACTTTAAAAGCTACATCATTGAATGAACTTTCACTCCAAATATTCTTTGACTTAATAGCTCTAGATGTACATAAACAACTGTCATTTAATCCTGGATAGTCTTGTTGAGTAATAACAAGAAAGTAGACACCCTAAAAGTGTTTCTTTGTTTCTTCGTTATAGCAATAGTGTCTAAGTTTTATGACAAAGTTGTTCATTTTATAAATTTTATATAAACCAAACCTGTGTTCGTATTTTAGGCCGAGGAAAGCTTAAGCTGGAATTAAATGAAAACTTGCCATTTCTTATAGTTTTTCAGTGATGATCATAAAACCTTTACGATTTTAAACACCCGTGTTACTACTACTACTCGGTAAGCTGATCAATGACAGTAAACTTCTTAACCTCTCTTTACGACCGTATAGCAAGTCTTTCAGGAAGAGCATTTAAAACTTAGTTTTGCTTTGGCAAATTTAAAATGTATATAAAACATATGATGATACATTTATTGGTCATAATGAGTAGTTCCACTCTAAACAGACGGCAAACAATAGCTAAAATAATAGTTTTGATTGTGCTTTATGTACGATTAAAATAACACCTTCATAGATTCAGGTAAAAGTCTGATAAAGAAGGCGAATGTTCTGTCGAAACATATAGTACGTTTCCCTCAAAATAAATCACTTCGTTATGTTTATAAATCGTTGTTCGGCAATTATTTCTGAAAAAAGGTAAATAATGCTTATTCGCAATATTTTATTTTCCTCATATGCCTACACATACAGTTATTAAAACTTGGACCTTTGCGTCTTGATTTTATAAAAATAACTCTCTCACAACTGGCTGAGTTTTTATTAGGTTTTTCTCGCCATATGATAGAGTATTTTACTCACACAGAAGTCCGAGTCAAAAATAAGAAGAATTAAGTCATAAAAACACTCACCTCCCAGTGGCACAGCGGTATGTCTGCGGACTTACAACACTAGGAACCGGGTTTCGATACCTCTGGTGGGCAAAGCACAGATAGCCCATTGTGTAGCTTTGTGCATAACTACAAGCATAAAACACTCACCCAACACTGCTTTACAATTGGGCAACAGGGTGTAAAAAGAGTAATTATTTTGTAACCGTTGAGTTTGTACTGTTATGCAACTGAATGTACGCCATATTGTCTACTGAAGACTTTGAATATAATGTCATTCGAAATGTCCTTTTTTTATGAGATTGCTTAGAAAATATTATTCCGGGACGTGTTTGCACTAAAAGAAATACTAATTAATGCTTTTGCAACAAGAACACAGAGAGAGACTCTAAAAGTGATCCATTTTTCTTTGTTAAAACTTTATATAAATATATAACGATAATTTACTTAACCATAATGAATAACCCCTTTGTAGTCAACTTTTAAATTGGTACGTAGTTAACATACAGTTACATTATCTAATCGTATTTGCTGAGGGTTAGTTATGTATCTCGAATCAGAAACTTTTAAAATGCATTAGAAGAATGTGACTTACTGGAAATACATCTTTATAACGCAGAAAACACACGAGTAACTGAAAATATTTTAGTAAACATTCATGATAATATGAAACATGTATACAAAATGTATGATAGTTGAGAAAAGTGGTTTATGGTGGTTAAAATTCAACCAGGTGCTTCAAACATTTATCTGGATCGTATCTTTTCTTAACATGTGGCATTGTTGAGGCACGTATTAATGATTCCTACTGTTAGTTAGTTTTAAAATGTCAGCTAATATTAGCCTTAGAAGTTTTTTCAGTGCAAAGCTCTAAGATGAGTAAATCATTACATTACTCTAAGATGAGCAAATGTTCTACAAAATCAGAGGTGAGCTTGCAGGGAACTAGAATGTCACAATGTTTGACAAAACTGGCCTTATATAGAACCAGAGTGACATTGTTTGACATACGAGGACTTGTGGGAAATTATAATGTCATAATGTTTTGGATATCTGGACATGTAGAGAACCTGAATGATAAGATATTTTACACTCTAGACCCGTAGAGAACCAAAATGACATTGTTTCACATATAAATGACATTGTTTGACATATTAATCAACAGCACGTGCCTCAGGTTATGAAATTTCTCGTAACTGAATAGAAAGATTAACCGTTACAGTGATAGTTAAAATGTAGTTCGTGTTCAGCAGTGTGTCGTAGCTAGACACTATGCTACGCCCAGACTAGAACCAGAATGACGAGACGCTTAACTTAACATGATTTGTAGCGAACCAGAAAGACATAACGTTTGATATAACTAGATCTGTAGGAAACCAGAATGATATAACGTTTGATATAATTGGATTTGTCCTAGAAAATTAGGATAACCACTACCAAGAAAGATAGCTGATATTTTAAAATACGGAACAAATTACAGAAGAAAGACAATTATTGTAACATGACTATTTTTTTTTAGTGTATGCTGTTGTAGTTGTTTGTTTTTGTGCAAAGCTACACATTGGGCTATCTGCATTCTAGCGTTGTAAACCCATAAACTTACCGCTGTCTTACCAGTGGAAGGTATGAAAGAAAGGTTATTAGTTTTATATTTATCAAAGTAATAAATATTTACACTTTATCTTTCAGCCGTAGAATGTGGATCAGCTTTTATATTCATTCATTAATTAAAAATATGTGAATATAAATTTTGAGTGAAGACCTGTTTATATAAAAAAAAAGAGATAATCGAACACTCAGGAATTGTATATTTTCCAAATACATAACTTTGATTTTGTTTAATATATTCTAACTACATTTCTTTTGTATCCACATTTGACGAATAATCGTTTTCTTTAGAGAAATAGAATCGAAGTTTTGTTGTATAATCCGACATTAAAGCTATTACTTCCTCTATAAAAAGTATTTTTTAAACATTTTTTAATATTTTGATGTTTTTAATTGAATGGGTAGTACAAGAATAGTTCTTCCGAAAGTCACTAAAAGGTTCAGAAAGCTTAAAACGTACAAGTTAGTTTTTTTTAATTTCAGTCGTTCAATGTTCTTTTGCCGCCCATTTTGTCCAGTCAATAGTAGGGTATAAAGATTTATCTGCAGGTCTCAGACACTAGTCTAGTAGTGTGGGGTGGGGTGGAGTGGGAGAATACATTTTTCACTCTAGAATACGTTCATCAAATATAAATAATCCTCAGACTAGAATCAGAATGGAGGTTTGTAAGAAGTTTGGCTGAAATTTCTTATATTTGATAGCTGAATTGTATGCTTTAATCAAATAAAATTAAAACTCTCTCTCTATTTGTCTGTCTCTAGCAATATGTGTGTTTGCATTGGATAAAATGTCATCAAATGATCACTTCTACTCATTCGGTCATCTTCGAGTGTTTACAACATGTATGTTGACACTCATTTTAGTACGTACAGACGATGTTATATATATAAGCTTTATATATAATGTCCTTAGCCTTTCTACGTTCCACGATATTGAGTTGACAGGAAGCTAGAGTTTTCTGTCAAGCGTTCTTCTTCAGATCAATAGAAGACCGTTATTGCCAATGTCGAAATTTATTATTTTATTTTTTGAGGAAAATGAGTTTCGTGCTTCGAACATTTTTTATGACATTTCAACTTGATGGGCCGGTCCCTACGAAAGTATACGTGTTCCCAAAATAAATGTAATTATGTCGAAATTTATTATTTTATTTCTTGAGGAAAATGAGTTTCGTGCTAACTTACACGATGGCACCGCCGTCCCTAATTTTGAGTTGATGAACTATAAAGAGGGAAGGCACCAAACCAATAACATCTATCGCCAATTATATGGTGTCTCTTTTTTGATCAAATAGTAGAATTTGACTGTCACTCGTATAGAATATCCGCATCTCAAAGTACGGAGTGAATTTTTGCGGCAAGCGGTCGTGAACAAAGAATCCACGTATACATATTTATGGCATGCTAATCACTTGGCCACACCCAATTCATTTAAAATGTCATAATTAATACAGCTCACTTGGACTAACCAATGTTATGGATTAAGAATTTTCATTCAAGTCTTATAGCATGCTGGTGTTGGAAGTGTTTTTATTAGTCTCTCAAAATATTTTGTTTCATCTTTACTTCTTTTCTTGTTGTTAAGCACATAGCTACATAATGAGCTATTTATGTTATACCCACTACAGGTATTGAAACCTGACTTTTAGCGTTACATAGCCTTCATGCTTACCGCTAAGCCACCTATGGACTGATATCGTGATTTTCACTTATTTATTATAAAGTATAACATTTTAATAGACCAAGTGCGAAGTAGTTACAAACAACAACTTGTACGACACAGTGTTACTGAACACTCTGGTAAGACTATATGCGCGACACAGTGTTATTGAACACTCTAGTAAGACAACTTGCGCGACACAGTATTACTGAACACTCTGGTAAGACAACTTGCGCGACACAGTATTACTGAACACTCTGGTAAGACAACTTGCGCGACACAGTATTACTGAACACTCTGGTAAGACAACTTGCGCGACACAGTAGTCTTACCAGAGTGTTCAGTAAAAGCTTGTACGACACATCATTACTGAATACTCTGGTAAGACAACTTGTACGACACAGTGTTACTGAACACTCTGGTAAGACAACTTGTACGACACAGTATTACTGAACACTCTGGTAAGACAACTTGTACGACACAGTATTACTGAA
>NW_013666703.1:36984-44953 GCF_000517525.1 Limulus polyphemus
CGCGACACAGTATTACTGAACACTCTGGTAAGACAACTTGCGCGACACAGTATTACTGAACACTCTGGTAAGACAACTTGCGCGACACAGTATTACTGAACAATCTGGTAAGACAGCTTGTACGACACATCATTACTGAATACTCTGGTAAGACAACTTGTACGACACAGTGTTACTGAACACTCTGGTAAGACAACTTGTACGACACAGTATTACTGAACACTCTGGTAAGACAACTTGTACGACACAAAGTTAGTTCTTCTATTGCTGTCAGACACTATGAGATATAATACCACAGAACTACCTATGCTGATGCCTTGTAATACATTCTTTTTGAACATGCTTGGATACAATGAATAATGAAAGTTCTGCTTTACCACAATACTCCGATGCAGTGTTCCCAACTTTAAGATCGAGAATGAGCATATTGATGAAAATGGATCTTCAACTTGTTATAAATTCTGTCTTCATTAATGTGCAACTTTATTCTCTCTCTCTTTATATATATATATATATATACTCACATACATATATGTATATATATACACACATATATATCTATACACACACACATATATATATACACACACATATATATCTATACACACACACACATATATATATATACACATATATATATATATATACACACACATATATATCTATACACACACACACATATATATATACATATATATATACACACACATATATATATACACGCACACACACACACATATATATATACACACACACACACACACACACATATATATATATATATATACCTATTCTACTATTCCAATAACTGATAGGATGTTTAACAACATTAAAAAGCTGACTAGAAGAACATTTCGATTTAGAACGGAATGGTGTTATCTAGGCAAGTGTTATGTGACGATCAGATCGCCTCTACTCTTCGTGGCGTTATTTAGGCAAGTGTTATGTGATGATCAGATCACCACTACTCTTCGTGGTGTTATTTAGGCAAGTGTTATGTGACGATCAGATCGCCTCTACTTTTCGTGGCGTTATTTAGGCAAATGTTATGTGATTATCAGATCACCGCTACTCTTCATGGCGTCAATTAGGCAAGTGTTATGTGATGATCAGATCGCCACTACTCTTCGTGGCGTTATTTAGGCAAGTGTTATATGATTGTCAGATCGCCACTACTCTTCATGACGTCATTTACGCAAGTATTAAGCGATGATCAGATCGCCACTACTCTTCATGGCGTTATTTAGGCAGGTGTTATATGATTGTCAGATCGCCACTACTCTTCATGGCGTTATTTAGGCAAGTGTTATGTGATTATCAGATCACCGCTACTCTTCATGGCGTCAATTAGGCAAGTGTTATGTGATGATCAGATCGCCACTACTCTTCATGGAAGACTAGGTGATATATTGCTTGTTTATATACATCCGAAGAGTCTCACATGGAGATATGGGTACGAATTGAATTTAGAATAAAGAAATGAGTTTCAGTAGAGGAGACACGAGACCTGGCTGGTTTATTGTGCGTGCCAAGCATGTTTTCTACGTTCCATTCAGAAAACAAATATTTGTTGCTTTTCTGCACATCACCTCGATCGAAACCGCACCGATAAACAAAGAATAGAAGGGACTGAACAAACTTTGGAAAGCTGTGCGAGATATACGTATTTATAAGAAATTCTTAGGGAAAATGTTAGCTCTTACAGAAATACTAAATAAGGCTCCTCTGTTGACAGAAATACGTATTCTACTCAATGGCAAATGTAATCTGCACGAGTTAGTAAAGAAAGTTGAGAAAGGAAACGATATTTGATCTAATAAATTATCTTGTATCACTCTGGAATAAACGCACTAGTCACAAGCTTAGGTCACAATGTCGAGGTTTTCTACTGTGATGCCGTGTTTGATCGTACGTGATTGAAGTAAGTATACAGCTCATAGTTTTGAACTTCGGCCGCAGAGTTAGTGCATCAAGGATAAAGTTGGCATTTATATATTTCAATGCTGGTTCATAACCTGAAACGATTAAGGCGAGAAATACCCTTCGCATCTTAACCCAAGAATTAGCGATGGAGTTCATTTTTCATTGATTTTTAATTTCTTTTTGGCTGTTTATTCATACAATTGCTTGCGGGGCCACAAATATGTTCCTTACAATAACAGATAAGGCACAGAAGAAAAATTTCATCAGTATTGCAATAAATACCACTAATTACTATTTAAGTTTTATATGTATTTTACTTAGAAAAGAAGAACATCGGCCAGTTATTTACACTGACTGTTGTAACAGATAGAGCATAAAATATATAATCAATATGATGCATTATACGGACCCCATCAGTAGTAACCAGATAAAAAAAAACAAGTCGGTAATTTGAGGGATACATGGACCCCATCAGCAGTAACCAGTTAAAAAGAACAAGTCGATAATTTGGAGGTTATATGAACCCTATGAGTAGTAACCGGTTAAAAAGACAAGTCGATAATTTGAGGGTTATATGAACCCTATGAGTAGTAACCGGTTAGAAAGACAAGTCGATAATTTGAGTAACCAGTTAAAAAGGCAAGTTATTAATTTGAGGGTTATATGGACCCCATCAGTAGTAACCGGTTAAAAAGGCAAGCTAGTAATTTGAGGATTAAATTAGTGAATTATTAAAGCTTCCATAGAAATACTTTGTACCAAACAAGTAAATTGATAAAGCTTGTCTCGAGAAGTAAGAAATTATATAACTTAGAAATATCTGTTGTCATGATTAGAAGCCTATAGAACCACCTAATGATAATTATTGATTAGTAATTAATATATTTAACTAAATATGTAACTATATTTAATATCAATTTATAAAACTAAATATGTAACCAGCTTTAATATCAATATATAAAACTAGATATATCACTAGCTTTAACCTAACATAAATATGTTTAACTAGATATGTCACTAGCTTTAACCTAACATAAATATGTTTAACTAGATATGCCACTAGCTTTAACCTAACATAAATATGTTTAACTAGATATGTCACTAGCTTTAACCTAACAAAAATATGTTTACCTAGATATGTCACTAGCTTTAACCTAACATAAATATGTTTAACTAGATATGTCACTAGCTTTAATCTATGGTTCGGCTGCTAAGCTGCTCAAGAAGGTTCTCAGAAGAACTATCTCTGTGTTTTTATTGGCTAGGATTTGATCCCGGGTCATCTTGTTGGATGTTTGATGCGTCATCCACCTCATCACGCCGAGAATATAGAAGGAAGCATGATTTATCCCAAAAGACTCAATGACCAGCTTTGACGTATCCAACCTCTTTACTAGCGTACCAGCCACTGACACTGCAAATACTCCGTCAACAGCTTCAAAAATTATAGAATTGTTAAAGTAATGATCCAACTGATAATCTTCACAATAATAAAACCCACAACCTTCTTTATCTATTTATAACATGAAGATGAATACTACCAACAACAAGAAGCCCTAGCCACGGACTCACCCAATTACCAGTATCCAAACACTCGTGTTTATCAGGATTTCGCTAAGATATGTTGATGATAAATCCTACTATGGCCACGGACACATTATAAACAAATCTCAAAAACTCATCATTTACAATGGAAATACTAAAAGATAACACATATATACACACCCCTACTCCTAGACGTCATGATTACCAAGACGTATACCTCAAGAATATACAGGAAACCCACAGACTATAAATCAAACCACCCAAAAAATGTAAAGACAGGCTTCCATTCAAGAATGTAAAAGATATGTTATACCAAAGAAGCTAAGAAGACGAAAAAAACTGATAAATACAATCTTACTTAAAGAAAGTAAACACCAAAAATGAGCTTTTGTAAACCGTTCCTAACATCACTTTGTTACAATCGTGCTATATTTACACTTAGTTTTCCCTTCAACTTCATTAAGGTTGTACTTATTCCTATCAGGAATTAAACCATACTAATATAAATAATAAACTGCTGTTTATTACTATAATCAATAATACATAGATTTAGAACTAGGTTTCGTTTCTTACTGGTAACACAATACTTTTTCATTTGCCTCTCTCCCAGTCTATTCGTTCGCTCTCTCATTTTCGGCCTCCTTTTTTCTGTTAAACGCCTGTCTTTTATATCCCTTTCTCAAAACTCATTCCGAACACATCTCTTACCATTATATCATATTACATGGGGTCCCATAATCTATACAGCGGCTAAACAAGAAAAGCAGAGATTCCCTCCAATAATGTTATAACGATTTAGTGTTGTAATACTTTAATCCCCTAGAGAGTGACCACAAGCTAGCCGCTTTTTCATTCTCTCAACTCCATCTGATGTTCCTTGAACCAAACTTCATAGCATAAACAAAAAGAAATATATAAACATACAGCCATGTTCCCTATGTCAGAGGTCTCTCTGTAAACGTATAGAGGATATATATAAACAACATAAAGTCAAAACAGTATGCAGAGACCGTAACACAATACGATGGCAGTTAATACACACCAAAACACCTAAAGATCCAATGGAGAGGTAAGACACAAGTTAAAACATTCTATTTGAATGTGGATTTCAATACACTAGAGAAAGAAATACAAATAAAAGTGACGATTCAGCAAAATAATGTAAATAAGACTCGGTAATATCGATCTATTTACAAAAGTCCATCATATTGAAGAATAAAATAGTACAGTAACATGAAATATTGCTAAAATAACACAATAGAAGCCACAGATGATAAAAAAAGAAGAGAAAATAAGCCTTCGACATCCATCTAACTGATAACATATTCAGTCCATCTAGCATACAAGATAGCAAAACCTGGAAACCACTGTTTACTCACATGACCCAGGATCGATTCATGACCAATATAAACACAAAAATTGTCCTTCTCAGGACTTACTTGAATACAGCAGCAGAAAAGCAACCGACGCGTATGATAAAACGAGTTAGTAATTAATATTAGCCGAAGGCCTATAAAGTGTTAGTGACAGTGCCAAATACACATATTTAAATGTCAGCAAAAGTTCATCATTATCATTATTTTCATTCAATAGCTACAATTATATAGTTTTATTCAGCAATTTAGAACACGGTTCTTACCAACACATTGAAACCATGTTTGTTTTAATGTAAAAAACACACAATAGTTTGATATTTTATTATCGCTCATATTATTTTGTTTACCTGTCGATCAGATTGGCTTTTCAGTCTGCATTTTTAGCTCCGATGCATTTAAAATCCGAACTGATCATGCCATGATTCTAATTTTCACATTTTTATTTCACTAATTTTAGTGGAATTGGTAAAATAAATATGAGAAATACAAGTGAAATTCACGTACCGCTCAAACAGGCTTACTGACTGACCAAGTTCGAAGCATGCTGGTCCTGTGCTGTGACCATATCGATACTGGCGCCACCGTGCTTTAGCAGTTTCGCCCACGATCCTTCATTCTGAGCATCCGGCCATAGGGAAGGCAATCGGCCGGCAGCACCCACTGTCATCTCTCGAGTTACTGATTAGCAACGGGTAATGAGATTAGCCGTCACATTATAACGCCTCTACGGGTGAAAAGGCAAGCATATTCGACGTCAGGTTTCTTTCTTGCAACCTGCAGATTTCGGATCGAGCACCATATCCACTAGACCACCTACAGTAAATAATTTAAAATGTTCCTTTGGCTTCTCATTATAAAGAGTATCTAAGTTTCATGATAAGTAATAAACTTGAGTAATATACCGTTAAAGAAATCTGTAGAAGGAAAACTAAGTAAAGAACTAAACTTCGCCCTGACACATAAATACCCTCTATAGATATAATTACAATAGCAGAAGACACAACTTATAGCCTACCATAAGAAGAAGATAAAAGACGAATTCAGAATTGAAATAAAGTCAGCAATCCAGAAAGCAATGAAATCTAAGCCCCTCTATAATTCCAACTTAAAACAGGAAAAAAACCCTCAGAAATGTAAAAAAAAAGACAACAGCATAATAATTCTACTAACATACAAAGTGAATGCGACTTTAATCATGATGAAGAGCATGGGCGGCCGCAGAAACATTTCTGGGGGGGGAGGGGCAAAATAGCGCACTTGTATAGAAAAAAAGAGAGTGAAATAATGTTTAACAAACTGGGCTTGTATAGAAAAAAAAGAAAGTGAAATAATGTTTAACAAAACTGGACTTGTATAGAAAAAAAAGAAAGTGAAATAATGTTTAACAAAACTGGACTTGTATAGAAAAAAAAAGAGAGTGAAATAATGTTTAACAAAACTGGACTTGTATAGAAAAAAAAGAAAGTGAAATAATGTTTAACAAAACTGGACTTGTATAGAAAAAAAAAGAGAGTGAAATAATGTTTAACAAACTGGGCTTGTATAGAAAAAAAAGAAAGTGAAATAATGTTTAACAAAACTGGACTTGTATAGAAACAAAAGAGAGAGTGAAATAATGTTTGACAAAACTGGACTTGTATAGAAAAATAAAAAGAGTGAAATAATATTTGACATAAGTGGACTTGTATAGAAAAATAAAAAGAGTGAAATAATGTTTCACGTAAGTGGACTTGCAGCCCCCACCACTATAACGTTTAAGTACCGCCACTATAAGGTTTAAGTACCACCACCATAAGGTTTAAGTACCGCCACTATAAGGTTTAAGTACCACTTTTTTATAACGCACCCACAGATCAAAGTGCGGAACAGGTTCAGCAAACTCACGACTCGATCTTCGGATCCTCGCTCCACAGCCTGACAACTTAACCATTAGGCCACTCCCGACCCAATTGAATTAGCTACAAAAACATTTTGATGGAGTTTATGTTTCCCTGAGTTTGTAGTAATGATAATACTTTCTTAAAAATCTTGTTGGCTCCCAGTTGGCTCAGCGGTAAGCTTGACAGCTTATAACACTAAAATTTAGGTTCAATTCCCTCGGTGGGCAAAGCTCAGATGGTGTATTGTACATTTATATGCTTAACCACAACCAAACTATAAACATTATGCTTTGTTACCCAACTGCGATATAAAACTTTCTGTTTTGTTAAATTATTACGGAATCTGTAGACTACCTGTTATACATAAAGTGTGCACAAGTGAAAATGTGGAAATGATACATTTCAGCCCAGTCTTCTCAGAAAAAAAATAGTTTAATCGAAAAAAAAATGTGTTGCTATTGCATAAAAATGTTTACGATGTAGACGTTTATCGATTTTGAAATGTAATCAAACATTTAGTCTTATCACTTACGTCTTGATTTATATGATAGTTAAATATAGTTAGTGATCTTGTGACAACCAATATAACCAAATTTGATTTTACTAATAAATTATTTCAAAAAAGTCGTAAGAAAATAATTGGGAGAACAAATGTTGGCCCATCAGTTATGAGGTAGTGAAAAAGATAGAATGTGCTAAACGATATAAAAAAAATGGAAATCCCTATTGAAATGAATGAATTGTTTTACAAAAATATCATATAATTAGTTTTTCCATGTGAGATGGAGGTAAAGGAAGAGAAATATATATTTGTTCTGTATTATGGAGCCTCATGCTGACAGAGTTGTTTGGTTCTTCATGGAAGTATATATTTGTTTTGTATTATGGAGCCAAATGCTGACGGAGTTGTTTGGTTCTTCATTGAAGTATATATTTGTTCTGTATTATAGAGCCTCACGCTGACGGAGTTGTTTGGTTCTTCATTGAAGTATATATTTGTTCTGTATTATAGAGCCTCACGCTGACAGAGTTGTTTGGTTCTTCATGGAAGTATATATTTGTTCTGTATTATAGAGCCTCATGCTGACGGAGTAGTTTGGTTATTCATGGAAATATATATTTATTCTGTATTATAGAGCCTCATGCTGACGGAGTTGTTTGGTTATTCATGGAAATATATATTTATTCTGTATTATAGAGCCTCATGCTGACGGAGTTGTTTGGTTATTCATGGAAATATATATT
>NW_013666703.1:45676-73942 GCF_000517525.1 Limulus polyphemus
GATTCTTCACGAAAAATGTTTACTATCGTCGTTTTACAGTTTCTATGAAAATATACTTTGGTTTTAAATAAGACTTGTACTTGTAAGAATATTTAGTTTTTCTATTCGAGGCTATTAATTAGTATTAAACCTTTATCACAAACTGAAACTATATAAATTAAGATATCGTTATACCACTAAAAATATTCATCCATATACCAATCTGTTAAAGACATTAAAATAAAAGAAACAGCATTAGTGTTTTGAAAATAAATTTATTTGATTCGTTTTTCTTTATTTAACAAAGTGTATATAAGTCAAACAGAAAACATGCCCGCTAACTAGGGTTTTATACTATTACAAGCATATTTATTAAAACGACAAAATGCTATTTCTAAGAAATCTGATTCGTTTAGTACGACTAGGGACAACTATTCCATAATTGTAACGGCAACAGCTTACGCTTAACGTGGCTGAAATGTTCCTTAAGTATCATTACGGCACCAACTTATGTTTAATATGGTTGAAAACTTTACCTCAAACGTCATTACATCACCAACTTATGTTTAATATGGTTGAGTTGTACCCCAAACATCATTACGGCACCAACTTGTGTTTAATATGGTTGAAAACTTTACCTCAAACGTCATTACGTCACCAACTTATGTTTAATATGGTTGAGTTGTACCCCAAACATCATTACGGCACCAACTTATGTTTTATATGGTTGATAACTTTACCTCAAACATCATTACGTCACCAACTTATGTTTAATATGGTTGAACTGTTATTAGCTATAAATAGCTTTTATTCTGGTATAATTGGAAATAATTTTAATTCTGGCATTATCGTAAATAACTTTTACTCTGGTACTAGTGCAAATAGCTTTTAATCTGGTAAAATGTATAATATGCGAGATATTTGTTTAGACATGTTTTGTTTGATTTCAATCGTTTTTCGTACTGGACATATAAGATCTCAAATGTCTTTTCAGTTGCTTCGAACTTTTTTATCATCATTTTGATTTGTTCAATTTGTCATAGACTTATTTGAATGACAAGTAAGTGTGAATTCCTCAAGTTAGAAAAATCAAATAAATCAAACCGAAACATTCAGATGTTCAGAGAGCAATCATGTTACACACTGTTTGGTTTTCTCTCGAAACGTTGAATGGCTACGCTTGCTTCATGTTAACAAATCTGGAGACGTCTTAGATCATTCTGTAACGTCAGTTCAATCTGAGTTTGTGAATTTGGTAAAATGTACCCATTCGAGTGGAAACACACATCAACGAGATGTGTAACTAATAATCAATTTTTTTTGTTGTTGTTGTTAAGGCAATAAAATATCGATTTCTTTTAAAATGTTTTCAGTCAGAGACAAGTAGACGTAAATTGCTGCCTAAATTATGGGTTCTTCTCGCGACTAGTCTTAGACACACAAACAATTCTGGTAAAAAAAAATGCAAAACTTTATCTAATTTTGTTTGTTTGTTTGTTTCTGAATTTCGCGCAAAGCTACACGAGGGCCATCTGCGCTAGCCGTCCCTAATTTAGCAGTTCAAGACGAGAGGGAAGGCAGCTAGTCATCACCACACACACCGCCAACTCTTTGGGCTACTTTTTTACCAACGAATAGTGGGATTGACCGTCACATTATAACGCCCCCATGTATGAAAGGACCAGCATGTTTGGTGGGACGGGGGATTCGAATCCACGACCCTCAGATTGTGAGTCGAGTGCCCTAACCACCTGGCCATGCCGGGCCGAACTTTATCTACCCAGATCTCCAATGTTTTACATTCAACATTACGGGTCCTTCTCGCGACTAGTCTTAGATACACAAACAATTCTGGTAAAAAGAATGCAGAACTTTATCTAACCAGATCTCCAGTGTTTTACAGTCAACATTACGGGTCCTTCTCGCGACTAGTCTTAGATGCACAAACAATACTGGTAAAAAGAATGCAGAACTTTATCTAACCAGATCTCTAGTGTTTTACTTTTCGTGCTTTTTGTTATATCTAAAGTTATCCTGCAAGTCGGTCAGTGGTAAGTTTACGACATACATAGCTAAAATCTAAGGGATTCGATTTCCCGTGACGGACAAACCAAAGATGTGTAACTTTGTGCTAAATCAAACATATCTTTTTTTTAAAAGTTAATCTAAGGTTTTCTGTGGTTAGCGGGAAATAGTCTTTTTTTGTCGGTTTTGGTAAGATTTCTTGACTTTGGTTTGTTTGTTGGTTTTGTGTAAACCTACTCGATGGCTAACGTTAGCCATCCCTCGTTTTGAAGTGGTAGATTAGAGTGGAAGAAGTTTGTTAACACAACCTACAACCAACTCTTGCCAGGCTGAGTAGTGGGATTTGACAGTCACTTTTATAACGTACCAAGGCCCAAAGTGCGGATTGCGATTTTTCTATTGGCGTTGACAGGATAAGCTTTTTTTTTATTTTATTAATTTTAAAGGTAAATAACCTGCGTAATAAAGGTCTATTGTTTAATGCACTGGAAAAATTAGTACACAGTGCAATATGAGGTTCTGTGCAAAATTTGTTACCAGAAAACATGTTTATCATCACTATGTACAATAGGTTTATCATCAATGCATCTTTGGTACTTAGAAGTTAGGAAAGTTGCTGCTTTCAGCTATTTCATAGTATCTAGCAAAGTGAAAAATTATTTAAATTTATCACGACTTGGAATTGTTTCTACAACCCCACCCCCACCTTGTTTGTTGTGGATTGTTGTTGTTAGGGGTTTTGATTTATATAATGAAAAAACAACATATCTAAGTATACTTCTTTAACTGACTCAAACAAAACCAATAGTAAGAGAGAGAATTTATCTCTAATTAACTGTAGAATTACAAAATGTGCAAATTACAATGAAATTTGAAAAAAAAGAACAATTCTAAAAGTTTCTTTTAAAGTACAACAGTGATTATGATTTCTATCTCATGTAATGATTTGTTTTAACGTTGTGAAATTTTGAGGACTAGGCAAGCGACAGGATTTTTATTTATAGTAAGCGTTGATTGGTTTGGTTTGTTTTGAATTTTGCGCAAAGCTACACAAGGGCGTTATAATGTGACGGTGAATCCCACTATTCATTGGAAAAGAGTAGCCAAAGAGTTGGCGGTGGGTGGTGATGACTAGCTGCCTTCCCTCTAGTCTATCACTACTAAATTAGGCACGGCTAGCGCAGATAGCCATCGTGTAGCTTTGCGCGAAATTCTAAACAAACAAAAGCAGAAATAGGTTTTATACACTGCTTAATTTTTTTAGACAAAGTTGTTCCTGCTTATATTGTTGGGAATACATTTAATAAGACAGAACAGTCATTTGTATAAAAATAATAAGAGATAGAAGTTAGGTCGATGAAAAAGTAAATTGTAGCAGGTTATTGGTGTTAAAATAGGTTAGGCTTACGAATCATCGTATTCGTCTTGTACCTAGAAAGAAAAGATAAAAAAATATTAAAACGATTGTGTGTAAAAACAAGAAACAACTACAATAATGAAATAATAAGCACGAATTAAGTAATTTCTTAAACAATCCATCCATACCCTAGATGATTATTAAGCTAAGTAAGATAATGTCTGTATGTCGAGGAACGACAATATTAGTCCAAGTAATTGGTGCTAACATTTTCAAAAGTCGTTAATGCATTGTTTTTTACCAATAATATAACAGTGACAATTAGAGTACAAGTCAAGTTAATCAGTTGAGGTATGACTACTACATAAGTTACACCTTGTACTGTCATTGTTCTAATATTCAAATTATCGAACAGTAGTGACATTGAGAGTACGACTCAAGTTATACAATAATGGTATATGAATATTAGAACAATGACAGTACAAGGTGTAACTTATGTAGTAGTGGTTATCGAACAGTAGTGACATTGAGAATACGACTCAAGTTATACAATAGTGGTCTATGAATATTAGAACAATGACAGTACAAGGCACATTATGCAGTTGTTGTTTTATTAGTTTTAGAGTACATTTGGTTCTTTGCTGTGTTCACCGCGGAGAATCGAACCCCGAATTTTAGCGTAGTAAGTGCGTAAAATAACCGCTGTCCTACCAGGGGGACACAA
The DNA here is from genome assembly GCF_000517525.1 of Limulus polyphemus. Classification (NCBI taxonomy): domain Eukaryota; kingdom Metazoa; phylum Arthropoda; class Merostomata; order Xiphosura; family Limulidae; genus Limulus; species Limulus polyphemus. The sequence continues at coordinate 49,762 of NW_013666703.1, forward strand.
ATTATACAATAGTGATTGGTAAATATTGTAGTGATAATAAGAGTAGAGAGGCAAATGAACGTAATATATGTTGGCGAATATAGTAGTGACAATGGTAGTTCTCTGGTGATTGTAATATAGATTGGGGAATAGGGAAGAGTTAAGGTAAGGGATAACTTATATAATAGTGGATGGAACATATTGTTTTAACAGTGACATTATGGGATATATAATGCAGTAGTATTTGGTGAATATAGTAGTGTTAATAAGATAAGAGAGAAACTTACTATGTGGAAAGCGAAATATCTAACAGAACAATTAGTTCTTAAGAGATTCTAAAATGTTCAAAGTTATGTAAACTACTAAATATATTTTTGCTATTTCAAGTTTTTACAGTTCTAACAGAACAATTAGTTCTTAAGAGATTCTAAAATGTTCAAAGTTATGTAAACTACTAAATATATTTTTGCTATTTCAAGTTTTTACAGTTCTAACAGAACAATTAGTTCTTAAGAGATTCTAAAATGTTCAAAGTTATGTAAACTACTAAATATATTTTTGCTATTCCAAGTTTTTACAGTTCTAACAGAACAATTAGTTGTTAAGAGAGTTTAAAATGTTCAAAGTTATGTAAACTACTAAATATATTTTTGCTATTCCAAGTTTTTACAGTTCTGGAATTATATTTGAGATATAGGAGCGAAATAGCGAATAGAATTTAAAAAAAAATTGAGATTAAATAACTGGACGGAAATAAAAAGTACGAATGGCATGTGAAGTGTTATTTTGTAGTAAGTTATACTTTTTACCTTTAATTAACGTTGAGGGCAAGAAAATAATATCGACGGTAAAAGGCAGTAAACTTGTTTGTTTGCTTTTATGAATTTTGTTCAAAGGTACTCAAAGGCTATTCTGCGCAAGCCGTAACTAATTTAGCAGTGATTGATTAGAGGAGAAACAGTTGGTCAATACCACCCACTCTTGGGACACTCTTTACCAACGAAAAGTAAGATTGACCGTCACATTATAACGCCCCCACGGCTGAAAGGGATTCACTGAAGGGTATTCGAACCCGTAACCCACAGAGTGCGACTCTAGCGACCTAATCACCAGGCCATATCAGTCCGCTTAGAAAAACAGTTGACATTGTATTTCATGCAGTTTAACTTAAAGAATTAAAACTATTAAAAATGGTATCAATGAAAATATTTAATGCATTAATCATTATATTTGGTAAATCCCACCTGTATTAGATCACTGCAATTGGCACAGCAAAGATAACTCCTTGTCAGTCAGTTGACTATAATTAGTGTTAAGATCAGAGAAAATATTACCGCAGGCAATGATCAATAAAATAGTTAAAACTGTGTCATGCATTGTAAGTAGTTAAAACGGTTAAAAACGGAAGTATTTAATGGCTCTCTGCTAAGTTTTAGATGTTATAATGCTAAAATTCGGAGTTATATTCCTGCAGTGAGCACAGCGCATATAGGTGATTGTATGCCTTCACTATAAGAGGGCTTCACAGAACTCTTAAATGCATACGGTAGGTACTCGACAAGGTTGTGAACGTGCTTTAATGAGATAGATGGAATCTCAATACCAGAAGCTACAGAACGTAAATAGTAAAAAGGTTATTCGTATTTTAAGTAATGCATCACAATTTTATAGGTTAACCAAATACTGCTTAATAGAACGTGCATACAATCAATGTTTAACAAGGGTTTTTGCCTGAGTGGCTGCTGTAAACACTGGCACTTTCTAAGAATGTACATATCACCCTTAGTTAATTTATATAATACTAAATATTCACATAAAATTGAGACCGATTTCAGGAGAACTGATACGACGTTGTTAAATCGTTAGACAATAGCAGAAAAGCAAACAATACTGAAACGGCTTATATTTATACATAGACTGACTTAAGTTATTAAAGATATTTATGTACAAACATATAATATTCGAATTCTGTTTAAGACAACTCAGTAGTTTAGGATTAGAAACGGAGACGTATTTACATTTCTCGCAAATTAACACACGGAAGGAATGTTGTAGCAAAATAAAATATTTCACATCGTCACTTTGAATGTTGAACTAATTAACTGGAATCATTGAAGGACAGCGTGTATACTGGTGTTTCGTCTTATTTCAAGAGTTTTGAGTTCGGGATGTTATTTCATTTCCTCACTTTTGCCTTCTAAAACTAGCCAATTAAGGAGTAAAGCTACAAAATACACGTTGTGTTAGTTTGTTTCTAAAATAATGAATATATAATACTCTAAGTCACCTAAATGTGAAATTATGCTAGTACGCGACCCGTGTACGGAAATGTAATGTGCTAAACAGACCCATAAATCAAAGAATGCACTTTGCCAGGAAGTTAGGATTATGCTAGCATATAGTCTGTGTACTGGGATACAATCTACTATGTGACTTACACTGTCAAGAAAATTGTAAGAAGAGTCCTTATCATATAGAATAATTATAGCTACATAGCAATCGTGATGGGGAATACAGCATTTGTAAGCTGATTATCTTATCACACTACTTTCTAAAGCAGCTGCACAAACACGATGAGTGATACAGTCTGCTTATGCTGAATATATTATTACATCAGTTCCTAAGGTGTCTACACAAATATCATGCCGAAGAATACAGCCTCCTTATGCTGAGTAGATTATTACACCAGTTCCTAAAGCGTCTACGCAAACATCATGACGAGAAATACAGCCTTCTTACGCTGAGTATGTCATTACGCCAGTTCCTAAAGTGTTCATGTAAACATCATGACGAGAAATACAGCCTTCTTATGCTGAATATATACACCAGTTCCTAAAGCAAGTATAACAATTTAGAGAAACATAATATTTCATATATAAAGGTAATAAATCATGACAGTTATATGAGATAAAATGTATGTTACAGTTTTTTTTAGTTAATAAACATCTTCCAATACATAAGTATAGCTTAAGAACAGCGAGCGATTTGACTCTATGTCTATAATATAAACAAAGGATAATATTTCATGCCTCTTCAATAGGCTTCATTTTATGAACTAAACTCTTAACACGCTATATATGTCTTGCTTTTCTCGCTCAGAGCTTAACGGTTATAAGAAACTCAAGTATCTAGCCTGTTTAAAGACTTTCTTTTCCAATTCTATTATCGCTGGGTTTACTTTTCGAGTTAACTGATGTGTCAGTTGAAATGCACTCCTCTAGGGCGCGTGCCAAAAGAACTTATTGCGGCATAAAAAAACAAAACACAAACTTCAGCTTCAAACTTTGTTCTGCTTGTTTGAGGGAAAATAACCTTTCATATTATAGTCTAGAGCTAGAAAATTGTTTAAAAAACTGCTTGGTCTTAAAATAAAAATGTATATTGTTTTTACGGTTTTGTTTTATTTAATAACATCGTTAATTTCATTTTTACGAACTTTGGATCCCAACTCATTACTTGTCACCTTTAACTAGAAAGTATTTCCTTTACTTAAATGACGAATGGAGTTCAGTTTTGATTATAAGATACATAACTGCGAGCGTAATAACAGAAGGAAATAAAAGTTTTCAGACGGTTTGATTGGATAATGAAAAAAATCTTTATTACAAATGTACGACGTTTCGACAAGATTTTGTCATCCTGAGGTAACAAGGAGTTCACTTCTATAACTTTTAAAGTAAGTGCGCAGCTTAACGTAGATCTATATATTGTGACTCTCCACATGAAAAACTTAAGCTAAAAGTCTACTAATTCGTGTAATGAATTGAAAGTATTATCAGTCTTAACGTTATAACCTAATGTAATTTCTTTCAATAGATAACCTTCGTGCTCTTTAACAGTCTTAAATTTAGAAAACTACAGGGAAAGTAACACAACACAGTGACTCTAAGCGTAAGGAGAGGAAGAGACCAAAGTAGACATCTTTTTCTAAGTCACAGTTTTTCACTTCATTTTTCTTTATGATCAGGATTTTGTTGTACTTTTAAAATTTCTGGAATTAGATTATTAAATCGTACTTTGATTTCAAACTCTAGAATGTCAATAAACGAAACCGAACCCTTACAAGTTACAGTGATTAACCACTGAAGTTTTAGAAAGTTAGAGCTACAGTGACTAATCACTGAAGTGTTGGAAAGTGAAAGTTACAGTGATTATCCACTGAATTGTTGGAAAGTGAAAGTTACAGTGATTATCCACTGAAATTTACAATGTGAGAGCTACAGTGATTAACCACTGAAGTGTTGGAAAGTGAGAGCTACAGTGATTAACCACTGAAGTGTTGGAAAGTGAGAGCTACAGTGATTAACCACTGTAGTATTGAAAAGTGAAAGTTACAGCGATTATCCACTGAAATTTACAATGTGAGAGTTACAGTGATTATCCACTGAAATGTACAATATGAGAACTACATTGTTAACCACTGAATTGTTGAAAAGTGAGAGCTACAGTGACTAACCACTGAAGTGTTCAAGAGGGAACTACAGTGGTCAAAACGAAACTGTTCAGTGATTAATTGTCAGGTGAGGTGGCGGGTTCAAATATTTTTTTATATATAAAAATCATTAAATTATAAGCTTGCGAGATACCAGTAAAACTTATAAGATGCAAACACCTTCACCGCTCATTATCTTGTAACTTTCAACGTTTGTAATTTTTAATGCATAACAGCGTTTTAGATAATATCTTTCCAAATGAGCACTCTTTCTTGCATATCACGTATAGTAAACTAGACAGCAGATCTCCAAAAACTTTAATGATCAAAGAATATGTAAAGGAAAAGAAGCATTGTTTATGTGAGATCTACACTGTCTTCACGAACTACGTTAAAAAAAATACAGTTCTTGATTTTATAGGGGGAGCTAGTGTTATTTGTAAAGGCCCAATAAGAAAGGGTCGTGTTAGTTTCTGAGAACAAAAAATAAGAAGATAGAAATAGCACATCATCAATTTGTTGTTGGAGATTGGATATACAGTATACCACGTGACTTTGACTTTGGCCTTACAGTCTTGAAACAGTGCAGTAATGAAAGCTAAGAAGTATCCGTGAATTTTGTTAAGTAAAAAAATATTCTTGGAGTAGTTATTTATCAAGAAGCTATGAAGGAAGGAAAAATACATAGTAACCAAAATCAAAAGCTATTTCGAGGTTAAGAAGAAAAATATAGTTGTGAATAATAAGATGGTCGCTACATGCTACTTCTCGTTAACTGACATTTGTTTTGAAAATATTACAACACCAGCAAAGTATATCGTTTCCTAGAGCAATTAAAAACTTCAGGTTTTGGAAAAAACAACATTGTGTTATTAAGTATTTGAGTAATTCTAGGAAGAATTGTTTAAATTGCTCTTTTTCTTTTCAATGCACATTTCCAAAAATATGTGGACTGAAGACATAGCTTACTTTAACCGATTGAGTAAGTGTTGTTCAATGTACAACTTCAAAAATATGTGGACTGAAGACATAACCAAAGTTCTTTGATTGAGTAAGTGTTGTTCAATGTACAACTTCAAAACTATTGTTTACTGAAGACATAGGAAGTTCATCGATTGAGTAAGTGTTGTTTTATGTACAACTTCCAAAATATGTGGACTGAAGACATAGTTAAGTGCTTCGATTGAGTAAGTGTTGTTCAACGTACAACTTCCAAAATATATGGCCTGAAGACATAGCCAAGTTCTCCGATTGAGTTAGTGTTGTTCAACGTACAACTTCAAAAATATGTGGACTGAAGACATAACCAAGTTCTCGATTGAGTAAGTGTTGTTCAACGTACAACTTCAAAAATATGTGGACTGAAAACATATCCAAGTTCTCCGATTAAGTAAGTGATGTTCAACGTACAACTTCAAAAATATATGGACTGAAGACATAGCCAATTTCTTCGATTGGGTGAATATTGTTCAATGTACAACTTCAAAAATATGTAGACTGAAGACATAGCCAAGTTCTCCGATTGGGTAAATATTGTTCATGGTACAATGTTCAAAAATGTTACACTAAAATATTTGTTTTTATGAATTATGGATTCACTAACCTCCAACCGTTTGTAAGTAAACATGTTAAATAATGGTCTAAAGATACAGCTTTTGAGTGGATTGTTTATTTTTATTTAACTTTTTTTACAGCGTTTTGACCACTCGTGTGGCCATCATCAGGTAATTGTCTTTATTTTGTGAAATATTGCGCGAGAATGTTGTTCCGATTTAGAAAACATACAGAGCGACACCTGTGTTTGATTTAAACTAGATTTTAATTCACGAATAATTAATTATTCTTTTATGTTTCTTCTGTTAATGTTGTTCTTATTGCATAACATCTTAAAGTTGTTAATGCTAATTGCATATTGATTTGTTGTGTTGTGTTCCCCAGCTTGTAATTTGGTATGTGAGATGTATAGTTTCTGCCTCTTAGTTTAGCATGGCTGTGCTTAATTACTAAATCAAGAAATGATTATATGACTATGTTATCCACATTAAAATTATGTTTTTGGTAGTGGGATATTTAGTTAAAACATTTACAATGAAATCAGCATGATTAAGTTTCTTAGCCCTTGTTCAATGATAACTTTCAAACTGTTTCCCGAATAAAAGTTATGGTACAAATGTTGGTATTCTTCAGAAAGTTGTGGAGGTGGTACAAATCATTGAACTGTAGCTCTAGAGCTTAGCTTTTTCAATTTTCAAGATAGTATTGTTATTTTCAATTTATATATTAATATATAACCAGATAAGCCAAGAATTAAAAAGTCTAAATGGATGTATATGTAGCAAAGACTGATTTCCTATCAATGAATTATTATCCAGATATTGCATGTTACTCCTCTGTACCATCATGGGTTGAGCAACTATCGACCAAGAGGTCTCATTAACTCCTTCAATAATAAGTAAGTGAAGTAAAATTATGTTTCCTGGAAAGGTGGCATTGAGTAATTGCATAGTCTTTCTTGTTCCTAGTATACATGCCCTAGGTCCGCTTGATGACCATTTCTTCACAATGCTGCTTATTCATAAAACATTGAAAACAAATTACATTTATAGGTAGGCAAAAAGCTATTTGTCTCTCTGAAGGCTTGTAAGCTTGCGGGCATATAGCACTAAAAATACCCGCGGTGGGCACAGTACAGATAGCCCATTGATTAACTTTGTCTTAAAAACAAACGATAAAAACACACTACTAGTTGTACTTGTATTTTTTCCGATTAAGCAAATTATAACCATAACAATGTATTTGCTTATTGCTGTACATTTTAATGTTGTGTTATCAGATTTGTATTCTTAGCCGTATTGAACACAGTTATCGAAGTCAAATAACAAAATCTGCTCAGCTTCTTTCTTTCTGATTGGTGGAACTGGCTTATGGGAGAGATCCAGAACACTACGTCACATTCTTCATGAGTAGCTGCTTAGCGCGTGCTATACTTCTTGAACGCTGCACTGAGATACGGTGCGGGATTCAACTTTATTTCCTGCATCAGTCGTTAAGCTGCAAATATTGGTATTATAGCTCTTTACGAGGTCCTGTTTTCTCGTAAAATAAGCGGGCAGGTATAAAGTTAGTCTACTCTCTGTCACAGTGAGTTTTTTGTTCGGACCCCAGAGCTTCAGAACTTCTCCACTGTGTACATACCCAGCTGAGAGTTACGAGCTTCTCATAGTTTTCTGTTAAAATGATCTTATGCCGCACGAGACACGAGCGTGAACGAATAGATCAAGTCTGATTATGAAAAGGTTCTAAGTTTTAACTTGCTAGAGTTCCCAGCATTGGTGTTGAAGAAAAGTTTGGATGAAAATGTTTTGTTGGTATTTTGCAAAGTAAGTTAACGTCAGTTGTTGAACGAAATGAATATCAATATCGGAAGGTATTTCTATTTTCTCTAAATTGTAAACTTTGTCACACATTGTGCTTTTATAATTCTCGAAGTTAAAAGCGAGTGGAAGTTTTAGAAATAGAAAAAAGGATTCTTGAGAAAAAAATAAACTCATTTAATACAGTTTCGAAAAATATTAATCCTATGAATAAAATAATTATTTTATTTTAATAGGAAAAAAAACAACCAGTCGATTATGTAATCTGAGCTCCTTAAACAAGCGTCAAATATATTACATTAAGTGTTCTAAATCGTCTAGGAATTAAACATGGAGGAACTTAATGTATCCGGTTTCCCAAACATGACTGAGAAACAGTACTTGGAGTTGAGGATGGGGCCTCAGCAGATTTCTTCTGTCATCATTATTCCAATTACTGTCGTTTACGTCCTAATATTTGTGAGTGGAATTATTGGTAATATTGTGGTATGTCTCGCTATAACCAGGAACTCGCACTTTCAAACTCCAACTAACTATTACCTTCTCTCCCTTGCTATTTCAGATCTTCTCATTTTGATATTCGGTAAGTAAAACATCTTTCTGTTGTTTATACGTGTGACTAAACGTACGTATTTGTCTCATTAGAAGTACTAAACCGCTAAACTGTAAATACTGAATTAGTTGTGAATTCGTTAAAACTAGACAATAATCTTAGTCATTCAAAAGTATGTATAAATATCTAAAACAGCGAACGGTAAAAATATATGTTTATATATCAGTGAAGTTGTTTATATATTGTGTTATTTTGTATTCAGTATAATGTGGGCAAGTAATCAGTTTATTACTTAATCATTAAACCTTAAACTTATTTCTTAAGATACTGTTTATATATCAGTAAAGGTGTTTATATATTGTGTTATTTTGTATTAAGTATTATGTGAGCAAGTAATCAGTGTATTACTTAATCATTAAACCTTAAACTTATTTCTTAAGATACATACACATCTTTATGCATTATGCTCCTTAATATTATGGCACAGTCTTTGATATTTGAAGCAGGAGGAATCTGTTTCAAAAATGGTATGCTATGCAACCATGAATATAGCATGTATCTCTATATAGTAAAATACTGAAAAAAAAAGTTTTGTGTTGAAATACGTTTATTTGTTTGGAGATTTTTTTGTCTTTTATTTTGTTATTGGTTTTGAAGATGTTTTGTCTCTATTGTTTTTTATTGATTTTGATGCATGTTGATGCGTAGCTTTCTAGTTTTCGTTTTAGTTATAGAAATGTTTCTGGGTCGGGTAGAAAGCTGATTGTTTGGAATCCGAAAGACCCATGTTTCGGAAGCTAATACTTATGTAAATTTTTATGCATCTTATAACATACAGATGAGCCTCAGCATGAGCCACGATCGACGAGAATAACTATATTTCTGTTACCAATCTAGCTTAATAACGTGAGAAAACTAAGCGCGGGAAATTAATTTCTATTCATGTTTTATATATCTTACAAAACTTTAGTTCAATGTGACGCGATCACCTCTGTAATAACTGTTTCACGAACGTTCGGTTTGTAAGTCTAACAGTAAAATATGACCTCTCTCTGTCGCCTCCTTCACTGTCCAACACAGCTGTAACATCTCACGCTAGTGTACTTTTTCTATTAAGCAAGGAATATCATGCATAATTCAAACATATATTGCCAGCTGAATAGTCAGAGATATTGTAATTTCTCTGGTGGTTGGAGCCGTTTCGTATTCATTGTAGGGTGAACTGTGTACAACTACTACAAAATATAACATTTTACTTATTTTATCGCATTTATAAATAATAATTTTTATTTAACGTGTCCTTATATAATTTTCAACACTAATTTTTACATTCTTTGTCAGTGGAATATCTCATTAGTTGGTGAAATTTTGTAGTTATTTTTCTTTAAACTCCCATACGTGCAGAGAACTAACTTACGAGTACGTTGGTATTTTCCTTTAAATTTCAGGTTTCTGCTGTTTTGGCAATTGATGTTATTAACCTTTTTGAAAGCAGAAAAAAATACCGTTTCTCAGATTTGTTGATAAAAAATAAGGAAAGTAACTATAATGTTGAAAAATTATAGATTTTGGTTTATCTAATTCATTTTAAATGGATATATTATTGCTTAGTAGACATTGAAAATATATTTTTATCTCAGAGCAAGCTTTTGAATTGTGCTAGTTCTGTAAAAATTGTTTGAATAAAGCCACACAATTGGCTGTCTGTGCTCTGCCCACCACGGACATCGAAACCAGGTTTCTCGCGTTGTAAATCCGCAGACATACTTCTGTGCCACTGGGGGGAGGCGTATAAAATTGTAAAACAAGATTATTAATTTCTGTTTACAATGTTTTTTTATTTTTCTCATATAAATAAAATATGAATTAAATAAAAGAAAAAATAACATATTTTCACCGCTATTAAGAACAGTTCCATAGGAAAACTCTTTCTATGAATCCAAAATTACAGTTAGCTAACAACATAAGAAGTAAACGAAGACAAAAAAGAAAATAAGAATTTACCAAATAATGGTCACAGATCAAGTAATTATGTCTGTCTACCTTCTAGTTTTTATAGCATCTATAATATACCTTGTTGTGTTTGCATTCTCAGTTGTTAATGTATCCATTATTATAATTATCTATATAAGCTGGTTCATTGTATTGTCCATAACGAATTTTGTGGGATAATGAATGGTTATACCTTGTACTCAGTATAGAATAAATTCAGTACAACACTATTAACACACATTCTGTGAGATAATGAATGGTTATTCCTTGTACTCAGTATAGAGTAAATTCAGTATAACACCATTAACAAATTCTGTGGAATAATGAATGGTTATTCATTGTTCTCAGTATAGAATAAATTCAGTACAACACCATTAACAAATTCAGTGGAATAATGAATAGTTATTCATAGTTCGCAGTATAGAATAAATTCAGTACAACACCATTAACGCATTCTGTGGGATAATGAATGGTTATTCATTGTTCTCAGTATAGAATAAATTCAGTACAACACCATTAACACATTCTGTGGGATAATGAATGGTTATTCATTGTTCTCAGTATAGAATAAATTCAGTACAACACCATTAACACATTCTGTGGGATAATGAATGGTTATTCATTGTTCGTAGTATACAGTGAATTCAGTACAACACCATTTACACATTCTGTGGAACAAGGAGTCGCTACTCATTATTCTCCATATAGAGTGAATTCAGTCTAACGTCAGTAACAAATTTTGTAGGCTAGTGAAGTGTCACTTATTATTCTCAATATAGAATAAACTCGATGATACATCAGTAACGAAATGTTTGGAATAATGAGTGAGTATCAGTGTAGAATGAGCTTATTTCTTGTAATGATCAAGTCTAAAAATAGAAATAAAATCTATTAGGATTATAGAAATATCAAAATATATTGAAAAAACCTGCTAAAATACAAAAATTATACTGCCCAATATTTGAGCAACTACCAGTCAATCTTGACAATGCAACTAATTTTAACAAGAACATTTTCATGAAGGATTTTGTTTGTTTGTAATGTAAGCACAAAGCTACACAATGGGCTATCTGTGCTCCGCCCACCACGGGTATTGAAATCTGGTTTCATTCATGAAGGAAGTTAAGTGTATTGTTAGAAAGATGTAAACAGTTAATGTTTTATGTCTTAAAGCGACATCTTGTCCTTGTTGTCCGTACACGTTTCTGACATCCATACAATGACTATGTTTTATTACAAATGGAGTTAATACTAGTTATCAGTATTGATAAGCTTTGGAAAACCACGATCAACGGTCGTTGTAATGCCGGTTAGTTTTATATTCGTACTTATACCGTGTACGTTTGAAATAAAGTTATGTAAAGTATCATAATTTCATTTTTCGGTTTTAGAACTTTTGATAAGCATTTATATGAGCAAAACAGCTAGTACCCTGTTGTAAATAAGAAGTGAAAGTCTGAAATATTGCTTCTTTTACACTAACGAAAACATCAACATCTTTACATCTAGTCTTGGCCTGGCTTGGTGCAACTTCACTCGTAATCTGTGGGGTCGCCGGTTCGAATCCCGTCACCGAACAAACGCGCCCTTTCATCCGTGGGGGCATCATAATATGACTTTAAGTCCCACTATTCGTTGGTAGAGAGTAACCCAAGAGTTGGCGGTGGAAGGTTTTGACCTTCCCTTGGGTCTACTATGACTTCAGGGTTAGGGATATCTAGCGCAGATAGCCCTCGAATAGCTTTGCGCGAAATTCAACACTACTGTTGTTGAAGGTCTGTTTATAGCTCCAAAAGAAAGGTTGAAGTTATGCGAGTTTCTATCTCATAAACAAAGAGGGACTTTTAGCTGTGATCTCGACCTCTGAAGAACATTTTCTCACGGTAATAAATCCCAATAACCAATGGTAGGTGGTGATCAATTGGCTTGCTGACACACCACATAATTTGTTGTTAAACGGCACTCGCATAGTTTGTTGTGATGTATTTGGATCTGAGCAATGTACATTCATGTGACTGACCCACATTGTTACTTTCAGCTAAAAGACGCCCTGAAAGACGTTGATAAATCTCAAGTGTTTAACTAGAAACCATACGCCACTTTGCTGCAAGTATACTAAGTGTTCAACAATATTTGGCTGAAACTCGTCCCACTCTACTTGACTAGAAGACATGCCATAGATTATTTCTAATTTTGACAAGGAACTTTTTTTTTATTTTCTATGTGACTCATCTTGAATTTCTGTGGTGAAGAACTTTTGCTATTGACTAAGATGAATCAACAGCAAAAGTTCTTCACCACAGAAATTCAAGATGAGTCACATAGAAAATCAAGATGGATTTTCTATGTGACTCATCTTGAATTTCTGTGGTGAAGAACTTTTGCTGTTGATTCATCTTGATTTACTATGTGACTCATCTTGAGTTTCTACGTGATTCATTTTGAATTTCTATGGCGAAGAACCTTTTTTGGTTCTAGATGTTTTATGTGATTCATCTTGAACTTCTTTGCACTAACCTTTTATGATGCTGTGATGGGTTTTTCAGTCGATGTATGTTGTGTGTACGATAGGTGGCGTTCAGTGATGATGGAATATTTTGCACTGCTGTAATATTTGGGTTATCCAGTCAAAAAAATCCATAACATGTGACTCAAAGAACCTGATGTTGACATACTGTCATAATGTTACGCAAGCTTGAAGATCATGGGCACTTATTGTTCATTACGTGATGAGTTTTGTTTTTAAGGATAAGATACTCTAAGATTAAACTTGAAAATATTTTTTATTTCATTGAATAGCTTTTCGGAAACAGAGAAATGCACAGAGCTGTTGAATTAAGACATATATCGTTTCAGGTCTTAGGCTGAATTTCTGTTGAACGCTGTTCGGATGAAATATGTGCTGTCTTTATATTAGTTAGAAAATGTTTAATTTGTTGAATTTCTTGTTGTTTGTTTGCCACTGAGAATGATTTTGTCACTGTGTATACCATTGTTCACAACCAACTGTACTTTTAATTTGTTCGCTTGTTGTTATTAAGCATAAAACTACCCAATGTGCTATTTGTGTTGTGCCCATCACGGGTTTGAACCCCAATTTTTAGGGTTATCAGCCTTCTGACTTACTTTTGAGCCATTGTAGGGGCTGTTCTCTTGAGAGTTGATTGGCTATTTAATTTCGAGTAAATATTATCTGAAGCAGTTTGTGAAAGAAAATGACTGACAGTTGTTGCCAACGTAAAGTAACTATATTTATAGTTAAAATAACTTGTAAACAAATAAAACTAACACGTTTATTGAGGTTTACACGAACACTTAAGAGGTTTTCTTGTTCTCTTGGGAAAAAAGTTTGAGATGAATTTGGTATAACTTGTCTTCAAACAAATTAAAAATTATCCAAGAAGAGGATATGCAAAATAGGAGAATAACTACCTCTATAAACATGCATTTAAAATTCACAGAGTACTCGAGGCTAAAATAACCGATTTATAAATAGTTTAGTGCTATCAGAAGGGCTTCTTTGTTTTTCGAATATTCATGCAGAGCTACTCAAGAGCTGTCTGCTTTAGCTGTCCCCTGTTTTGAACTATAGACTAGAGGAAAGGCAGCTAGTCAACGGCACCCACAGCCAACTCTTGGAATACTCTTGTCTGACGAATAGTGGGATTTGACCGTCACTATTATAACACACCCACGACCCCAAAATGAGGAGCGCATTTTTTTTGGGGGGGGGGTAATATAACACGAACGATGAACCCACAGGTTCATAAAAAAATGGAGCATGCACCAAATATGTCATAAACATATTAATATTTTTAAAATGTAGTACTGTTATTTGTTTTAACGCAACCTTGCGGGGGCATTAAAACCCTTTTATGTGATACACATGTAAGTGCAATAAAGAATAGAGTTTTAACAAAGGATAAACTCCCAGCTATTACAACGTTCTATACTAGTTAAATGCGAGAGAACTAACATGAAGTTATAAGTTGTATTGTAAAGTACTAGTTGTTTGTTTTTGAATCAAAATCCGTTTTTGCTTCTAATAAATATCAAATGATTTAAGATAAAAAAAGAGATTCAGTTTACATATTTAGTGCTATTGTCAACTGTATTTTACCTAATAATACGTGAGAGCTGGTTTTAGGATTTCTCACAGTAATGTTGACTGCTATCCATTGAACAATTTATTGTAAATGGACCAAGAATTCAAAAATAAAAGTGATAATAAAGAGGAATTACATTATTAATATTCGGTTGTTGATCATCATATAATTTTGAGTTTGAATGTTCTAAATTATTTGGAACCCAATGACCAGATTCATATAACAAAATATATCTTTATACGTTCTGTGAACTATTGTTATGTAACCATCACCTACTTGGATCCGAATACGTTATGATAGTGAAAATGTTACTGAATGTCGAAGTTTTTTAAGGACAATTAGAGAATGATTGTCAAACGGAACCTTGGAAATAAAACCGACAGTTTGAGAGCATACTAATAGGCCTTTTGTTAACCATGCAGTTAAAGACTTTGGAATGATTAGAAGGCTGAGTAATAACCTTTTTATATTAGAAGTAACAACTAAGAGGCTATATACGTTTCTTCCGACAAAAAGAAAGAAAAAAAGAGGGAACAAACAGCAAAGTTCTGCTGTTTCTTCAGTTTTTTCCCTCCGGATATCCGATTTAGGAATAAATCATGTGGAAATAAACTTAATCAGAACTGTCAAGAATTTGATTACGTTTAAAATGGAGTCATGTGTTATGTGACGATGGATTATATGTGCTGTGTCTGTAGTTTAACTAATGACACTTTTTGCACCTCTCAAGGGAAGGATATATATTGAAAAGAATAGAGGAAAAACAAAATGTAAACGAAATGCTTAGTTAAACTAATCCAATTGTGCATGATGAACAAGAACATGCCAATAAATGTTACTTTTATGAGTTACATAAGCTAATAAAACATTTTATTAGGCAGATTTTTTGAGTTGGTCTCTTAACCAAATTTTCGTTGAACATATGTATTAAAACACATTTGGTTCACACATGCGAGTATAAGCTCCATTAAATAGTACACAGGTTAATAAAGCCCAGGATAATGTAATAAAACATCACTAAGGCTCCGCGATATACACGGTACTCGCATATTATGGTTGTCTTGAAGACACTGAATTGAGGCAATGTAACTAGATGACACTGAGAAAAGGTTGTCTTAAGACACTGAGCTGAGAAAATGTGACTAGATGGCACTGAGAAAAGGTTTTCTTGAAATCGTTGAACTGAGACAATGTGACTAGATGACACTAAGAAAAGGTGGTCTTGAAGACACTGAAACAATGCAACTAAATGGTAATGAATGAGACAATATAACACTGTAACATAAATTGTAATGAGATAATGCGAGTAAATATAACACAAAAGAAATGTGAGTAAATAACATTAAGATACTGAGAGAAAAATAATGCGAAAGAGCTAAAAGGGAGAACATGTTTGGTGGAACGGGGATTCGAATTGTTAGACTGTGACTAGGTGATAATTTTCTACAACTAACAATTTTAGACAGTGACTAGGTGATGATGATGTGCAACTAATACTGTTAGACTGTGACTATGTGATGATGATGTGAAACAAGAACTGTTAGACTGTGACTGGGTGATGTTAGACTGTGACTATGTGATGATGATGTGAAACAAGTACTGTTAGACTGTGATTAGGTGATGATGAAGTTTAACAGTATTAGTTGCACATCATTATCAACTGTTCCAAGTCTAACAGTATTAATTGCACATCATTATCAACTGTTCAAAGTCTAACAGTACCAGTTGCACATCATCATCACCTAGTCAGTCTAATAGTGTTAGTTGTACTTCATCGTCACCTAGTAACAGTCTAACATTACCTAGTCATCGTCTAATTGTATTAGTTGCACATCACTATCAACTGTTCAAAGACTAACAGTATTGGTTACAAATCATCATCAACTAGTCACACAGTCTAACAGTATTAGTGGCACATTATCATCACCTCGTCACAGTCTAGCATCACCAGGTCAGTCTTATAATATTAGTTGTTCATCACCGTCACCTAATCACAGTTTAACATCACCTAGTCATAGTCTAATAGTATTAGTTGCACATCACTATCAACTGTTCAAAGTCTAACAGTATTAGTTGTACATCATTATCATCTAGTCACAGTCTAAAATATTAATGGTACATCATCATCACATACTCATAGTCTATATTTGCATATCATCATCACCTAGTTAGTCTAATAGTATTAGTTGCACATCATCATCACCTAGTCACAGTCTAACAATATTAATTGCACATCATTATCAATTATTCACAGTCTAACATCATCTAGTCAGTCTAACAGTATTAGTTGCACGTTATCAATACCTAGTCACACTCTAAAAGTATTAGTTGCACATTGCACATCATCATCAACTAGTCACAGTCTAACATCACCTAGTCACGTAGTAATGTTAGACTGTGACTAGGTAATGTTAGACTGTGCCTAGTTGACGATGATGTCCAACTACTAATTTTAGACTGTGACTAGGTAATGTTAGACTGTGACTAGTTGACGATGATGTCCAACTACTAATTTTAAACTGTGACTAGGTAATGTTAGACTGTGACTAGTTGACGATGATGTCCAACTACTAATTTTAAACTGTGACTAGGTAATGTTAGACTGTGACTAGTTGATGATGATGTCCAACTACTAATTTTAGACTGTGACTAGTTGATCATGATGTGCAATTAGTACTGTTAGACTGTGACTAGGTGATGAAGATGTGCAACTAGCACTGCTAGGCTGTGACTAGATAATAATTTTGTACAACTAATACTCTTAGATTGTGACTAGGTGATGCTAGACCGTGACTAGGTAATGATGATGTGCAACTAATACTATTAGACTGTCTAGGTGATGATAATATGCAAGTAATATTGTAAGACTGTGAACAGATGATGATGATGTGCAACTTGTACTGTTAGACTATCACTAGGTGATGATAATGTGTGTCTACTACTGTTAGACTGTCACTAGGTGATGATAATGTGTATCTAGTACTGTTAGACTGTCACTAGGTGATGATAATGTGTATCTAGTACTGTTAGACTGTCACTAGGTGATGATAATGTGTATCTAGTATTGTTAGACTGTCACTTGGTGATGATAACGTGGGTCTAGTACTGTTAGACTGTCACTAGGTGATGATAACGTGTGTCTCGTACTGCTAGACTGTCACTAGGTGATGATAATGTGTGTCTAGTACTGTTAGACTGTTACTAGGTGATGATAATGTGTATCTAGTACTGTTAGACTGTCACTAGGTGATGATAATGTGTATCTAGTACTGTTAGACTGTTACTAGGTGATGATAATGTGTATCTAGTATTGTTAGACTGTCACTACGTGATGATAATGTGTGTCTAGTAATGTTAGACTGTCACTAGGTGATGATAACGTGTGTCTCGTACTACTAGACTGTCACTAGGTGATGGTAATGTGTATCTATGATGTTAGACTGTCACTAGGTGATGATAATGTGTATCTAGTACTGTTTGACTGTTACTAGGTGATGATAATGTGTATCTAGTACTGTTAGACTGTCATTACGTGATGATAATGTGTGTCTATGATGTTAGACTGTCACTAGGGGATGATAATGTGTATCTAGTACTGTTAGGGTGTCACTACGTGATGATAATGTGTGTCTAGTAATGTTAGACTGTCACTACGTGATGATAATGTGTGTCTAGTAATGTTAGACTGTCACTAAGTGATGATAATGTGCATCTATAATTTTTCTTTGTCACTAGGTGATGACAATGTGTATCTAGTACTGTTAGACTGTCACTAAGTGATGATAATGTGCATCTATACTATTAGATTGTCACTAGGTGATGATAATGCGTATCCATACTGTTAGACTGTCACTAGGTGATGATAATGTGTGTCTAGTACTGTTAGACTGTGATTAAATGATCGTTGTACTGAGATAAGATAAACTTAAAATAATAAAGTATTATTACCTTGATTATTATGTACAAATTATAAGGCACTAAGAAACAATGTACGTATTGTTACTTTAAAGGCCTGAAATGCCGTGACTTATTTAGTATTGAGATGCCGCGGCTTACATGTTACTAGAATACTACAGGGAGTTTTTCACTATGACACTTAAAATTGACTCCTTCTTAGAGAGTTATATTACATGACGTTTTGACGCGAAGCTTTCAAAGTATAAAAGCATGAAGTTTTAGAGTGTCGAAGAAAGGGGTGGTTTTATTATCGGTGAGAAAGGGAGAAGATGATTCCAGTATGGAAAAAAACAGGCTACTGTACGACCAACTACCAGCTGCACACCGTACCTAGTGACGACAATTAACAGTATGTCTCCTGAAATAACCCGAAACACAGTTAAAGTAAGAATATTTCTCACAACTGTAAATAAGATAATTTGTATGGATTGTGGTTTATAGTAGAGTCAAATGGATCATTCTGACAAGATTTTCACAGAGCACCTAGACAAAATGAAACCAACTCTCGAAAGCTAAATGAGCAATTCCTGGTATGTGACAAAGTGATGTATGTTGTCTCATTGACTGAAGCATGCGTTTTGTTGTGTGCAAAATGCTGGTCAATTTATTACTTCTTTGTCGGTGATGGGATATATAAACGTAGTTTTAAGAGATGTATTGTGATTAGAGGTTCCAGCTTTAATGGTAAGTTAAACATCCAGAGATTCGAAGATGACCTCTGCGTACTATCAGAATAACGTGGTGGCACCAAGTATTGTGATGAAATGCCATTTTTTTAAGGATTAGTTATGAATGAGACATGTCTCCATCAAGGTAAAGCATTCAGTCAGACGTCCAAGTCAGTTCATTTAAAAGGTGCAGGTAGAGAATTCGTGCTATATGCTTTGTTGACATCTATCTTGGACTTCTAATTAGGCTGTTCAAAGGGGTCTAGGATGTAGATGACGAATTTTGGAAAGCATGTAAAACAAGGATACGCTATTGACTTCAGTATATTGCAAAACATGGTACTGGAATATTAATATTCAAATGATGTCGAGATGCTGTGAGCTAAGCGATATATAAATAACGTTATTAAATTGAACTGAAACACGTTAAGCTAACTAACAGTCAGATGGTGTGACCAAAAGTTAATAAAATTCTGTATTAAACTAGATGGAATTGATATGATGTAACCTACTTGATAATAAGGTACTTATTTGTTTGTCTTAGCGCAAAGCCACATTGAGCTATATGCTATGTTCACTTCAGGAAATTGAACCCGAGTTTTAGCGTTGTAAGTAAACTTATCGCCGGTCAACCAAGGGAAATATTGAGGTACTTTTATATAGGATCTATTGAGATATGTTAAGCTACTTAAAGCTAACATACTGTGACAGGAATGATGCAAATATGGCTCTGACATACCCTAACTTGGATAGTAATTAGAAGTTAGAAGTTGTAACTTCATGGTATACTGTGATCCAAACAGGTTCCATATACTGTAGGTGACACGTTACCATTCTGTGACCTAGATGGTGCTGAGATACTAAAGATAAATAGTATATTAGACATTTAGGTTAAGATAGTATTGAATTACTATGATCAGATGGAACTGCAATATTGTGACCCAGAGAACACTAAAATAAATTAGCGCATTTGATACTATGGACTAGGTTGAAATTACATACTGCAACTAGATGATACTGAGATACTATAATCTAGAGGTTATAGACATAGTGTTGGTTAGGTAGTTCCGACACTATTACCTATACGGTATTTTGATACTTTAACAATATGGTAGTAATATACTATTATAAAGATGGTGCTAAGAGAAAATAACCTAAATGGCACTGAGATAATGTGATCAAGCTTTTACTGAGTTAATACTTAGCTGCTGACATGCTAAAATGCTGAATGCATTATAAACATGTGTTAGTTAGAGGCACTAAGTCGGTATATTGGTTTAATATTATGGGATATTCTGAGTAAAGAATTATTCAAGTTGTTGCTTCATTCTGTTAGTATTGGGGGTTGTGTACGTTTATGGAAAGTTGAAACTCTGTTTCTTTCTGATGTTGTTCTCAAGAGTAGTCAGTGATAATTTCTTAAATTACCTACATTCTATTTATACTCCTCTTCACAATAACTTGAAGATAAATCTATATTGAGGTTTAACCACACTTTATAAGCAAGATGTTCCATTCTGTCCTTGGAACTAGTTCTTCATCAGGCATAGACTAATGACCATGGTTAAACAATACCACCCGACAAGCAGTAACTGTTGTAAGAGGTTTTGTCAGTGGACACAGCGATGTCCACCTTACGTGACTTAAGGACTCGACAGGTTTGTGGACGATTAGGATTACTGTGATTTTACTTACTTTAGTCGTCATGTGATTTTACTTACTTTAGTCGTCATGTGATTTTACTTACTTTAGCCGTCATGTGGCATGTATTCGTCATGTATTCGTACATCTACATTATATTGTTACAGCCATATGATAATATATACAATAAGCATATTTCTCTGTGGCGCGACGGCTCGAGATTGCAACAAGTTCTGGCGCCACTGCATGAACATATGCAAATCGTCCTTGTAAAGTGAGATTAAGTCTCCGTGTATGTAAACCAACAGGCAAAGAAGGAGTCCCGCAACATGGTCTTATTCTACCTTAGCGTTTTGAGAAAGTTAAGATAAATACAAAAGGAACAATTCTGTTTGTTATTAAATACAAGGATATACAATAGGCTAACTGTGCTCTGCCCACTGCGGGTATCGAGATCCGATTTTTAGCGTTATAAGCCCTTAGCCACCGAGGGAGGGAAAAAGAAAATCATCAGCTGTACATCAATGATTCTGAAAAATATATTTTTTGTTTAGTTGTAGTATGATTATAAAATTTAAAATTTACTATAAGTCAGATGTTTTTTACAGAGCTAAATAATTTTATTTATTTTTACTGAAAATGTTAAGATAATAAAAGAAAATGTTTCCCGAATCACTAAAAATGATTAACGTGGTTACTGAAACAGAAATCAACTCAAGCAAAAGTTTTAATGAATGCAACACATTACGGTCAGAGGAATCAGGCACACAAAACGTTATGATGGGGTGGGAGAGCCAATACCCAATAATGCTTATAATGATACTGATATATCAATATATGTAATTGAATTTTCTCGGTTATATACAGCTACACAGGTGTAACAGCTGCAGGTTTTTGTACAAAGTGCCAGGCCATACAATCATACAGTAAAAGCAGGGATCATAATGTGATCCAAAATATCGTTCCGTTTATGTATCTATATGTATGTACGGTGTATGCAAAAGAGTGTGAAGAGACAAGTGGACAACTATCTTTTATATGTATCTATATGTATGTACGGTGTATCCAAAAGAGTGTGAAGAGACAAGTGGACAACTATCTTCTATATGTATCTATATGTATGTAGGGTGTATCCAAAAGAGTGTGAAGAGACAGGTGAACATCTATCCTGTATATGTATCTATATGTATGTACGGTGTATGCAAAAGAATGTGAAGAGGCAAGTGGACAGCTATCCTCTATATGTATGTTCGGTGTATGCAAAATAATGTGAAGAGACAAGTGGACAACTATCTTCTATATGTATGTACGGTGTATCCAAAAGAGTGTGAAGAGACAAGTGGACAACTATCCTGTATATGTATCTATATGTATGTACGGTGTATGCAAAATAATGTGAAGAGACAAGTGGACAACTATCTTCTATATGTATGTACGGTGTATCCAAAAGAGTGTGAAAAGACAAGTGGACAACTATTCTGTATATGTATCTATTTGTATGTACGGTGTATGCAAAATAATGTGAAGAGACAAGTGGACAACTATCCTTATTGACGATAAACAGCAAATTGATTCTATAAATAATCATAAGTAGCATCTAAATTGATCGACTGTACTTGTTCCACTCATCTGATTGATTGATTGTTTTTTTAATCAAGCATAAAGCTACACAATGGGTTACCTGTGCTATGCTCACTATGGGTGTCGAAACCCGGTTTCTAGCGTTGTTAGTCCGCAGACATACCGCTGTGTCACTGGGGGGGGGGCTTTCCGACTCAACCAACAGCACCATCAGGTCACTGAGAAACTGTTCTGCCACGGTGCTACACAGTTGTCTCTGGACAAGCTTCAATACAGAGAAGAAGCTCCCACAAGAACAAGGTATAAAGAAAGCTCGAGACTAGATACGTCTCTGTTTGATCCTTCTTCATCAGAAGGTAGGTGAGTGTGAGAGGCTAGACGATTTCTGCAACTAATCGAACAAAGAGAAACCAGAAGATCTCAGCTGATTGTTTTGTTGCGTTAGGAGACACTAAACAATCAATGGAGGTTCAGGCAGCACCACGTTTTCAGAAAATCGAATTCTTGACATTCAAATCCAATACTCCATAAAATAATTTGAGTCGGTGACGATATTTGTTGTTCTTTCAGCTGTTGCGAAATGTTAGTCAAAAGTTTTTCATTTCTTTCAAGTTCTGAAACTGAAATTTAAACTTGAGATATTGCTATTGCAATGTTCAAACCTTCACCGTACAAATATTTGAAGCCATGTGACATGATTTCAAAAATTCACCTACAAGCGACCAGGCAGAGACAGAACTCAAAGTCTGAAGCTTTCAAAAAGGACGAAGTTCCACCAGCAGTTTCACAGTCAAAATTACTATCGCGCTCAACAGATTAATGTAGACTTCACAAGAGTAATATGTTGAGAAGTTCTGTATAACTTTCTGGTCGGTCTGACTATCGTGTTAGGTTCTATGACCGCAGAGTGTCAGTTTTTTGTTTTTCTTTTTAGGATGAAGTTGTTATTGAATATTCTTGAAGAGATCGTGTTGCTTTTGCTCCCTTCTATAAATATAAACAGTTTCTGAATTACATAACACGCAACAATTAATCGCGTCATAAACATAAAAAGTTACGACAGATGGCGCGTTATATCAATTAAAAACTATATCTATACATATGATGAATTATATAGAAAATGCTTTAGATTGTTGAGTTTGACACAACTACCATATTCATATTATTTCTCTCATGACGAAGAGCTCATATATGAGCTTGAAAGCTGCTTGCGTTCTATAAATATATTGCGGAGTTAGTTCCCAAGTATATTTTGTTTACCAACAATTGAGGAATGACTCTTAATACTTAAAACCAGCTTAAAGGGGATAGAAAAAATTACAAATAAAACCATGTTTCGTTATCATGGCATCATCATATGATTGATAAGTAACATTTCGGTAACATATGATGTATAGTACGTTATGTAGATCTGAGGCTAATATATATTCGTTGACTTTGTTTAATTTGCCTTTAAATAAAATGCAAATGAGTAAGATCTGTACCAAAATGACTTCAGAGTGACAGCTGATGGCTTAATTTGGCAATATATAACATAAATGTATAATCGTAAGCCTACCTTTGAGATTTAATGGAAGCACTTATACGTAAGAACATAATAAGTGTACAAGTTTGCTGTGATCCTGGTCAGTATGTCAGTGTATCTCTATATTAATAGGTATTTTTATTTATAAACCACTGATTGTGCTGATCCTGGTCAGTATGTCAGTGTATCTCGATATTTATAGGTATCTTTATTTATAAACTACTGATTGTTCTGATCCTTGTCAGTATGTCATTGTATCTCGATATTTATAGGTATCTTTTATTTATAAGCCACTGATTGTTCTGATCCTTATCAGTATGTCAGTGTATCTCTATATTAATAAGTATATTTTATTTATAAACCACTGATTGTT
>NW_013666703.1:74783-79201 GCF_000517525.1 Limulus polyphemus
GTTCTGATCTTGTCAGTATGCCATTGTATCTCGATATTTATAGGTATCTTTATTTATCTAAAAATAAAAGATACCTATAAATATGGAGATACAATGACATACTGACCAGGATCAGAACAATCAGTGGTTTATAAATAAAAGATACCTATAAATATCGAGATACAATGACATACTGACCAGGATCAGAACAATCAGTGGCTTATAAATAAAAGATACCTATAAATATCAATATACAATGACACACTGACAAGGATCAGAACAACCAGTGGCTTGACCAGGATCACAACAGTCCGTTGTAACATAATATTATATCTCGATATTTAAATAGTGAATTGCTTGATACCTTGGTGCCTATTATTTTTATACAATCTGTTGCTGTAATTCTGGTCAATGTAGTATTGTATCTCGATATCTATAGATATATCTTACGTTCAGACAGTATGCTACTTATTATTTGTATCCCACTATTAGTTTGATCAGCCATTTAAATCTCAGGTAAAAATTACATTTTGTTTCACGACAGTACTTTAGATATCACGTTGCGATATACTGTATTTGCTTTTTTTAAACACGTAATTTTCG
Organism: Limulus polyphemus; assembly: GCF_000517525.1. NCBI lineage: Eukaryota > Metazoa > Arthropoda > Merostomata > Xiphosura > Limulidae > Limulus > Limulus polyphemus. The sequence continues at coordinate 75,366 of NW_013666703.1, forward strand.
CGAACATTCTACATTAACGAAACATAACTCGTAAATTTAAGCGAAATGTAAGTGAATATATATATATCTTCTATTTCTCAGCGTCATAACAAAGGAAACCTGAAACACAATAGGGTGTTAGGTTTCAAAGCTACACAGTGGAAGAATATAACGGTACAACAAGCCAATCTGAACATCTAAGGGCATATAACACTTCAACGGGAGGCATTTCCTAACATCGAACAAGCTGGGATAATGAGAGCTGATAATGCTCCAAATTGTAGTTTTAAGACGGTATGATATGGGTAGCGTTATTCAATGTGGTTGTTATGTTTCATATTGAAACAATAAGTTAGATTCCTATTGAGTTTATTCAACGTAATAATGAAAATTCTTTGAACCCAGGAGTACATGAGTTCAGGGAAAGACCTACATTTGATTCTATTATGAGAAAATTAGTTTAATCCAGGGACGAAAATGTGCACTATGGCTTTATGTTAATTATTTTGATGAGCAATTGTGTGAGGTTAAAAACAAAGTAACGAGAATCAGAGCGAAACAATGAGAACGATTTAGCAACGACGAATGTAAAACAAAAAATAAAGAATATGCAAACAGTACAAAATAAACCGAAAGCAAGTCATAGTTCGGAAAACGAGAAATAAAACTGAATTCTAAGAATAAAAATGAAACGCTTTTTAGCTTCACAGATAGTTAATAGCACTGTTGAACTAAACGAAAATATACGAAAGGTGGAAAAAAATCATAAACATTTTAACAAAATATTTCTGCTCTAGTTAAAAAAAACGAAACTTCTTTCACCACAACTATATTATCAGTATACACATACATAAAGAAATCAGCCTTGAATGGAAAGTGTCTATAACACCTACTCCAAGAGAAACATATATATACATATATATTCTTTGATAACAATGGAAAGTGTCTAACACACTTACTTCAAGAGAAACAGATGTATATATTCTTTGATAGGAATAAAGTTTCTACAACACCTACTCGAAGAACAACACATATATATATAGTCTTGGATAGGAATAGAAAGTGTCTACAATTCCTACTTCAATAGAAACATATGTATATATTCTTTGATAGAAATGCAAAGTGTCTATAACACCTACTCCAAGAGAAACATATGTATATATTCTTTGATAGGAATGGAAAGTGTCTACAACACCTACACATGAGAAACATGTGTATATTCTTAGATATATTTTTTAGGCAGAGTATTCGTGATGAGTACATTAGAATGGGCGGTAACTGCCTGTTGTAGAAAAACACACTTGTGTAATCATCATTATATATTTATATTTGAACTCACATGAATGGGTGAATTTCCAATACTCCTAAAATAAAGATATTTAGGGACAATATCAATTTCCTAAAGAAGCTTGTCTTCCACCCACCCAGAACAACACACTAAATCTATACAACCAATTTCAAACGAATGACTATATATTATTTTAAACCAAAGCTTACAGAAATCACATGCTTTATTTTTCGATTTCCCACAGAATTAATAACAGCACATATGAAAATTCTTGAACACAACTGACTAAATATTTATTCTATTCAGATTTAAGGATGTTTTATTTTATTTACAACATTTCTCAGATAGTGAAGAAATATTTGACGGTCCCCTCAGCTTTAGCTTTGCTTTCTGGTTAGTATATAAACTTTAAGGTTAGTCTTAAAAAGCTTGAGGAGTTTTATAAAAGAGTAAAACTTTTAAATAGCCATTTTATCTTTGTTTATTGGCAGTGTTCGTTTAGCATTACGGTTCTGGATTTAATAAAATAGCTAACTTATAAGTGTTGAAGTGATTAGTAGCTTGTAGACAGTAAAGCATTAGTCGATCGTTAGTTAAACTAAAAAAAACTCAACCCGGAATACTCAGCTAGTGGATGTTAACATGCCACAACCCGGAATCAGCGAGATTCAGTTAGTGGATGTTAACATGTCTCAACCCGGAATCAGCGAGACTCAGTTAGTGGATGTTAACATGCCTCAACCCGGAATCAGCGAGGCTCAGCTAGTGGATGTTAACATGCCTCAACCCGGAATCAGCGAGGCTCAGCTAGTGGATGTTAACATGCCTCAACCCGGAATCAGCGAGGCTCAGCTAGTGGAAGTTAACATGCCTCAACCCGGAATCTGCGAGACTTAGCTAGTGGATGTTAACATGCCTCCTATAGTCATTTGTCCATAACAAATCTTTTATTATTTTCTTTAATCTAATGTATCGTAAAAAAACTTAAAATTTAATTAGTAGTTCCTCTCTGAACCACTGATGGCTAAAACAACTGAGTTTTAATTTTCACAAAGTGCCACAATTAGAAACTTATAATATTTTAGTTTCACGTCTTGCTCAGCCGTATCAAGACGCACTTCATCCTACATTGCGCTTATTTCTTTTGTGTTTTGTCTGAGATAATGTTGTGAAACTGTACAGTCAACTTGAAAGTTGTGGTATAAATGACAATGAATTTTCAGAACTTTTCAACGAAACTCCTAATCCAGTAGCAGCTATAACATTGGTACCAGCAGCTGTCAACAAATCTGCTGCACTGAAGACATTACCGTCTCCCTTGTCTTCGTGAATTCCCGCTACACCTAGGCTTACTAATAGTAAGGAAGATTAATGGAATGAAATGATATCTGAAAATGTCTCACGTGACCTGAATCAAGGATTCATAATGATTTAAAGATACTCTGTGAACCATTTAACGATTTCAGTTTCCGTGCACTGAATTAATGATCTTATACTTCAATAACTTTAAGGGTTTGAAGAAAAAATAACTAAATTTTATACTTTCTTCTTTCTTGTATGTTCATTTTTTTTTTCATTAGAGCAAAGTATCAACTCCACAAACGGGAAAGTTAGTTTTCAAAGACTAGTGATCTGTCCCTAGTAAAAGCATTATTTTACTCTTTGACCGATTGTTTTTATATAGAAATCGTAAGGTATTACTAGCTGGTGAGGTAAGTGAAAAGTTTTGAAATTAAAAGTTTAAATGAACCAAATCTGGTGTTTTGAAATATTAGTACATTATATTAAAATGATCTTGAATATACGAATCAGCAAGTCACGTGACAACCACAGTCGATATAAAGTCACGGTAGAACGGAATGTACTAGAACTATATTTTGACATTGTTTGGCGTTTCGTAGGTTGTATGATGCCACTGAAAATTGATCGTTTTTGGTAAAGGCATGTAACTGCTCTTTCTGAAATAATATTCATACACTCAGATCATAAAGACGCGTTCAGAATGGAGATGTAGAATTGAAAAGACGGAAATATCACTTGCACTTAATTGCATTGTAAATAATCTAGATATATACGTGGACTTTGTAACATAAACTGTTGTTACTTTTTTCTGAAATTATTTACACATTGTAACTATACCGTTTACACATTGTAATTATACTGTTTACACATTGTAACTATACCGTTTACACATTGTAATTATACTGTTTACACTTTGTAACTATACCGTTTACACATTGTAATTATACTGTTTACACATTGTAACTATACCGTTTACACATTGTAATTATACTGTTTACACATTGTAACTATACCGTTTACACATTGTAATTATACCGTTTACACATTGTAATTATACCGTTTACACATTGTAACTATACCGTTTACACATTGTAATTATACTGTTTACACATTGTAACTATACCGTTTACACAATTACAATGTGTAAACGGTATAATTACAATGTGTAGTCCCCCTTATAGTATTATTAAGTTACTAACGTCTACTAATTAAGGTATTAATCTCCCTAAATTATTTACGTTAAGTCGTACCGTTATACTATTTTAGG
>NW_013666703.1:79987-83356 GCF_000517525.1 Limulus polyphemus
GTTTACACATTGTAATTATACCGTTTACACATTGTAACTATACCGTTTACACATTGTAATTATACCGTTTACACATTGTAACTATACCGTTTACACATTGTAATTATACTGTTTACACATTGTAACTATACCGTTTACACATTGTAATTATACCGTTTACACATTGTAACTATACCGTTTACACATTGTAATTATACTGTTTACACATTGTAACTATACCGTTTACACATTGTAATTATACTGTTTCGTTTTTCATATTCTCATTATAGCCTTTTTTACGTGGGGGAAAATATTTAGCGTAAATATATAGACCTTTTGTCTTTTATTTAGTTAGTCCATGGAGTGGTTTCTACCATTCAATGTATATAAATCTGTGCCCAATACTTAGGTTTTATGATGAAAATTATTTGTTAGTGCCCCCCCCCCCAGTGTCTCAGCGGTAAGTCTGAAGGCTTATAGCTAAAAACCGGGATTTGATATCAGTGGTGAGCACATCCTAGATCCACATTGTGCTGCTTTGCACTTAACAGCAAGCAAACTCCTTGTTAGTAAAATTCAGTTTTGTAATTACAAAGAATAAGTCTTGAACATGCTTCCATAAAAATATAATATACTTAAGTAAACCTTCACATTGAAATTTTTGCGTTTAAAAGTCATAAATAAATTTACCTATCTATAACGCTTTAAATTTAAGAAATAAATCCATTATGTTAAATGGGATTTAAAAAAAAATATATCCGAATAAATTAATTGCCGGTTTTATTGCGTTTATCTACAAAGTCTTAACTTTTCAAGAATTAATCTTATTCAATTCTTCACGTTCTGTTGATTTTAAAAGTAAGTCGAGTGAACAAAAATGGGCATTTCTAATGTACATGCTCCCAGAAATATTAACGTACAGCCACAGGGATGGAACATTCTCTTAGCTAGAAACGAGTCTTTTATATCTCCTTACGAGTTATTGTTCTGACATGTTTGTTTATTCAGAATTACTGAAAGAGCCTACATTAAAAATATACAAACTCGCATTTATGAACCTTAGGCTAGTTACATTAATGTTTTATCAGAATCGATTAAGGAATATGATTACTACTAGCAGTAATTCCGCAGGGTCTGCGAAACTGTCCTGTTTCAAGAGTTAAAAAACAAAAAATAAAAACAATACAAAATGTCATGCTGTGTTGTAGGCTACAGAGTGCATAATACTTCTCGTGGTTCATGACATGCGCACGTTTTACTGACGGTACAGCAATACAAATTACAACGTTAAGCGTTCCTTATGTGACGTCATTTTAATGTTTACTGACTGACTGACAGACAACACCACACTACTGTATAGTGGTGCAGTGGTTAAAACAGTTAGCCACTCCATGCTGCCTTCGGGGAGATAACAATTTACTTACGTTAAGATGTTTGAAATATTATTTCAATTAAAATGTTGGTTAGCTTTGTTTTTAATGAATGCACTATTAGAGATTCATCTTTTCTTTACACTTACTCAGCCGTATTTCTTGAATAAATTTCCAATAAAGTCGATACTCCTAGAGAAGTAATTCATTAGTGTTGCCATAGTTACGTAAATTAATCTATCAATAATGCCCCAACTTTAACAAACAAATTAATTTCATTACTTGATGAGTTCCTTTATCCTTGACGTATTTTTGTCTTTTTCTAATTTAAGTGATCCTCGTTATTTATTTATCTTTATTTTACTTCAATATATACATCTTAGACAAACATTTATCGTCCTTAGACAGTTTGTGTTTCATTGAATCGATTGGCGAAGTTGTGGCCTACTAATGAGTTAAGCACATTTATTCGTCATTAAAACAATTGTTAGTCAGTCTCTCTAGGAGTTTCGTTATCTCAGAAATTTCTCTCTGATTTGAAGTTTGGGCTTAAATTGATCTAGTTTATTTGCTTTTCTGTTTATTTTATATTTGTTGAATTATTTTGATTCGGCTTGATAATGCTCAGGCCTTTAAGCGTTTTGTCAGAACTAGATTTATTATTATTGTTGAAGGGGAAAATGATTTTGCTTCCAGTTAAATGCTAGTCATATTACGTTGTTGCACTTGAGACAAACCTTCAGTTGGAAAGTTTTGACAACAGTAGTAGAAATGTTCATTTAAATCACCCTTAGATTAAACTAACCGAAACTTATATCTTGGTGTTAAAAACTGTTTTATTTTGGTATCAGTAATCTTTTATTAGCTGTAGATCTGATCTTTCGCTCAGTGTACTTACTGGAGATAGATAATGTTTCTGTAGTCCACGAGATTGTAATTTTTAAAATGTTAGCTTCACAATTAGTTTCAAATACAGAAAGTGTTAATCGCATTCGTATGTTAATGTAGTGATCTAACTGTCACTGCAATTCGGACCGTGGTGCATGATTAAATCTTTTATATATATTTCGTGAACAGAGAATTTCCGATAATTTATGGAAGCAATACTGAACGAAAGAACACATTTCCAAGGAGAAATCTTTCAGTGCAGCGGAAAAACTCGCACACCAACGTGCACCAAAACTGCAACTCAAGCCCCCAGTTATGGTTGAGAAAAAGAACCTTTCGACCCAAAAAAATTTCGATGAACCTGGGCATATCTCCTGTTACGTTAAGTTGTTTCTCAGAGGTTATTTGACACCATCATCACCACATCTTCAATTAACAAATGTATTTATCCTTATGAAGAAAACATTATGTCATAATTCACCTGTAACACGGATATAGAGGGCACTGTTGTTGTGTGGGGGGACTTTTTCAATGTATGTGGCCATAGCGGAGAAGTGGCTGCACTGTATAGCTATTGCACGTAACTGTAAACCTTACCGATATAGAAACAAAAACGTGGACGTATAGCGTTACTTATATTTGGCCAAAAAAGCGTACGTGGTATTTTAGAGTTTATTTCTTTATTGTATGAACTATCTGTACAAATACGAAGAAACATTTCTGCAAACTTTGTAAATGTAAAACTCGTTTACCACAGCAAATTGTGTGACAGAAATAGTCAACACATTTTGAAGGACATATTTTTCAAATATTATCTCACAATAACGAGATTACTTTCATTGACTATTTCTTTCAGGAAAACATGGAGTAGAGACATTATTACAGACATTTTCAAATTTAACTGTTTCTGTTAATTCCATTTTTATTCTACTGTTTTAACACTCAATGTCGATTCTTATTTATCATTCGCTGTCAGTTCTCTTTTAACGCTCACTCTTAGTTCGCTTTTAACTCTTGCTGACAGTTCTCTTTTAACTCTCACTACCAGTTATCTTTTAACTCTCACTATTAGTTCTCTTTTAACTTTCGCTATCGGTTCTCTTTTAACTTTCGCTATCGGTTCTCTTTTAAC
>NW_013666703.1:83378-84486 GCF_000517525.1 Limulus polyphemus
TAACTCTCACTACCAGTTATCTTTTAACTCTCACTATTAGTTCTCTTTTAACTCTCACTACCAGTTATCTTTTAACTCTCACTATTAGTTCTCTTTTAACTTTCGCTATCGGTTCTCTTTTAACTCTCGCTATCAGTTCTTTTTTAAATATCACAATGAGTTATTTTTTAAATATCGCTATCAGTTCTCTTTTAATTCTCACTATCAGTTCTTTTTTTAACTCTCACTATCAGTTCTTTTTAAATTTTGCTCGTTTTAATTTTCAACGATAATTCCATTTTACTTCTCAGTAATGGTTCTTGTTTTTATATCTCTAAATGAAAATTGACTATTAACTCTTAGTGCAGCTGTTTTCACTAACAGTTGGTCCTTAATTTTCATGAAAATCAATTTCGAATGTTTAGTGTCTCTCTATTTTTTTGGAGGGGGAGGCAAGCGTGGACAAGTAGTTAGCGTCTCCAAACTGTGATTAATATATATGTGGATTGGTGGTTGGGATCTGTTGTTTATAAAATTCGTTCTGCATGATAAGAATGACAGTCAAATCTAGATATTCTGTCAGATAAGAGTATCCGAAAAGTTGGTGGTGGATGCTACCTTTTCCTCTAGTCCATCATTTGAAAACTTTTGTGGCTCTGTAAAAAGATTCTGAAACAGACCGACCTCTTTTATTACCCAAATTAGCAATTCGTTTTACCTCTCAGTGGTATTTCAGTTTTTTTTTCGTTCACACTAACAGTCTGTCTTTAATTATCATGAACATCCTCTATTAAACACTTACAGGCCATCGGTGAAGTATGTTCACTCTCATTGTAAAAGAAAAGAAAAAAAAGAAAGTTAAATCCTTACCGTGCCTTTGGAAAGCACATAAGGCCGGTGCTTTCGAACTCCAGTTACAAGTTACATGAATGGCGATCCATGCCCCCCCCCTCGGACGGAATACCGTCCATCACAGGTTAACCCCCAGCTAAAGCTGTTACCCATCATACAGCTGAGTAGACTGGCACAAGTGGGGTAAAGTGTCTTGCTCAAGACACAATAGCCTGAAAATGGCCAGTTTCAAACTCACTACCGCCCTAATAAGAGTCCAAAGCGCGAAGACCGTAGC
>NW_013666703.1:84966-97430 GCF_000517525.1 Limulus polyphemus
TTTTTTTTTTTTTTTACCGTCAGTATTTTTAATATTTTTAGTGACAGAGCTCCCTCTGTCTTTTGAACTATTAACGATATTTATTTTTAATTTTCGCTCACACATCTCATGGAATTCTTAGTGAAGGTAATAGTTTAACTATCAATGATATTTTTTCTCAGTTTTCATTGACTATGTTTTTAACGCTCGTCTACAGTTTTGAACTCCCAGAGACAGTTTTATTATACCTATAGTGGTAAACATTAAAACAAAGTTGCATTTTAAAAGGAATAAAAAAAAAGGAAAGTGTTGACAATATAATTATGTCGTCGTTAATTTCAATGTATTTTCTTATACTTCATGATATAGCTGCTTTGATATACTCATTCATGACTTGAATGTTAAAACACATCTTAGAATATATAAAGAGATGGAGAATTAATCCAATAGACCCTGTGTTGTCGGGGTTCTCTTAATGACCTTTTGATACAACTTGATTTCTTCGTTGGTAAAAGAGTAACCCAAGAGTTGGCGGTGGGTTTTGATGACTAGCAGCTTCCCTCTCGTCTTACACTGTTAAATAAGGGACGGCTAGCGCAGATAGCCCTCGTGTAACTTTGCACGAAATTCATAATAAACAAACAAACATATAACTTGATTTCACTTAATTAGAAAACAAAAAATGAATTCTTGATCCTTCGACGTAAACTGACAAGTGGCAAATGGATACACATATTAATAAAGTTACTGAAGTCAGTTGTACAAATAAGAACAAAAACGTTGTAGGTGAATTTCAATAACAATCTCATGAGTCTAATTCCTCTTAAACATTATTCAACTGAATGGTTTAATGACAGCTGATCAATGTCCAGCAGAAAAGTGACGATTTGTATTTCATCCCTTCAACTTTCAACTGACATATAAACATGTTAAACACGTGATGACGTCAGTAGTAGTCTTACGAATAGCATAACAAATAGGTCAAGTTGAATCTGAAAATAAGACGAGGTATTCCTTTTTATGAGTTAAGAGACACAAAACAGAAGCATTATTATACATTCAAAGAATAAAATTGGAGAAAATCACTCGAAATGATCGATAATATTCTGAACATGAGCAAGATTTGTCAATATTTTATAAAAGAAATAGAAATTCTGCTAAATTGTTTTAAAGATTCACATGCGTGTCTACGAAATTATCAAATTTACAAAATGAAAAACAAGTTACCTTCATGTAGAAACAACTTCAAATACTTATTTTGCCGTTAAAAGCGACGTCAAAGTTTCATGTATTTTAACTTGACTCTGTTGTTAGATTGAAGTGTGGAAACAACCTCAAATACTTATTCCGTCGTTAAAAAGCGACGTCAAAGTTTCATGTATTTTAACTTGACTCCTTTGTTATATTGAAGTGTGGAAAAAACCTCAAATACTTATTCCGCCGTTAAAAGCGACGTCAAAGTTTCATTTATTTAATTTGACTCCTTTGTAAGATTGAAGTGTGGAAACAACCTCAAATACTTATTTCGTCGTTAAAAGCGACGTCAAAGTTTCAGTTATTTAACTTGACTCCTTTGTTAGAATGTACTTCAAATACCACAGCGATCTTCTAGCGTAACGGGTATAAAACTTTGTCGTTATATGTCTAGTTAACTTACTCAGGCCTATAAAATGGACAACGAAAAGCTACATATGCTATAGTGACAGAACCTCTGAGCGAGGATCTGAAGTTAGGAAATAAACAAGTTTCATGAGCAATTAAATAACATCATCCCGAAAAGTAATGTAATTTTGAAGTTTAATTGTGATTTGGTGGTGTAAAATAATACCTCTTAAAATGAGGCTTTGAAACTGACAGGCGTCATTATGCAGGAAACTATGTTCTCAAATAGAGACCTTATACAACGTTCTCATTACCTGAAAAACAACGTGACTCTGGTGGCACATTATAAATTAAATTTTCTTATTTGAATAAACACCGATTTAATTTTTTTTAATTCACGTCGATTTTATTCTGCACATCGCTTGCCAATCTCTTAACAAAATATTAAAGATAGTTGTTGCTTGAATTCTCAGCTTGGTTAAAATGTTTGAACTTTGCTAACGTCATCATTTTCTAAGCTTTAGAAACATTTTTATTATAATTGTGCCATTAGGATATAATTGTAATCTCTTAATGTTAGCGCTTTGATTTTCCATCTGTTGTTAATAAGTGGATCAAATTTGTTTTCTTGTTATTAAGCACAAAGCTACACAATGGGCTATCTGTGCTGTGTAGTGACGTTTGCCTATTAAGAGACACATATCAAAGTAGAAAACATCATAAAAACTTATAATGGCTGGAGACGGCTTAAATGGGTAATGAAGAAAAACTTTAATATAAGTTTAACATGAAGCCATTATTAGTCTCAAAGTGGGTTCCTCGTCATCGAATCATAAAAACTTATATCACTCCTTAGGCCTAAAACATCTTTTGTCTATGCTTGAATCGTCGTGGCTTTTTGATAAATGTCTCCATCTGTGTAGGTGCGTTCTTCCTATGAAAGAACCCCGTCGAATTATTATAAGCTTATAGCTGTTTGTTTTGTTTGAGTTAGAATTGTTACTCAAAGTTACACAAGGGTAATCTGCATAACCGTCTCTAAATTTGATAGACCAGAGGGGTGGCAGCTAATGAACAGCATTCACCACCAACTATTTGGCTGCCACCGAGAAGTGCAGGATTTGACCGTCACTTTTATAGTGAGCGCACCCACAGTCCCAAAATGCAGAGAGGCAACGACAACGAGACACGAACACAGAACCTTTGGACTCACACTCCGGGCACATTAACTACTAGATCATGCCCATCCTAGCTGTTTGAAGTTATTAGTTATAAGATTCTTTTAATATAAATACATATATAGACTTAGCCTCTTTAATCGGGTTTTTAAACTGAATAAAGAATAAAAAATACGAGATTTTCTCTTTAACTGAAGATTTATCGTGTTAATGGACTAATTAAGCATAATATATTAGTGCATGATAAAATATGTCAGCTAATGATGATGATGTGTCACTTTAAAGCCTTGTTCAAAGGTACCTGTGGCTCTTATTCTTAACAGTTTTGAAAAATAAAAACGTTTGGAAGTTAATAAGGAATTGAGTGTTGGTAACCATTAATCACTGTCAGACAGGCAAAAAGGCTTCAGCTATAGCGAAACAACTAAAAAAAAACTGGCATTTCCTAAACTGTGGCTCCTCATACCACCTGACATTTACAGTGTTATCTGCACAACGTCGTCGTCACACAGCTACACTATTCTATCTATAATACACCCCAATGTCGATATTCGTTACACTCTGGTTGACTATTGGTCAAGTGATTGCAGCAAGGTTATCATTCTATCGGTTTAAATAATTCTCACATATTTTAGGGTTATTATTTGAATGAAATGATTTATGTCACACACAGGAAGTCATCTTAATAACCTTACAAAATAAGTATGTTGGGTAAGACGACTTATGTATGTAAAATTCTACAACTTTTGTTGTTCGATGTGAAATAAATATTGTTAATTTTCTGTTTCGTTTTTTGTTGCTACAAATAAATTTACTTAATTGAATAGAGTTGTTTAAACGTTTGTTTAACAACAAATAAAAGTTTGGAATGGTCTATTCTTTCAATGAGGGTGTGTCTGGGAGCCAGACTAATTTCGGAAAATTTCACTCCTCATCAGTGACCCTGGACACTACCACCAATGAAACTTCAACAACGTATACGTTATTTCATTCGGAAGCCGGGGAGGAGGGGGACCGCGGCCGATAGTGGGTTATTCCCTCTCGTCGGCCAAGCGACGAAAAACGAAAAATGGTAAAAATTAATAATAGAAGGGCAAGCGTGCAAGTCAGCACAGGAGGGGAAAATGTTGAGAACGCGGTTTGTGCAAATGGAGGAGACAGTCCAGAGAAATATGGGGGAACACTGATCAGTCTTTACCACATAATGGAGATAGTGTGGGAACTGACAACGGATATTGCGAGTATTTATGAATCAGGATAGATAAATGGGGAAGAGGAGACATCCTCATCTCGACGTGGTCGAGATTGTCAGCATAACATTGAGGCATAACATTAAGGTTCAGTTGGTGATCAGCAGGTGCCAAAATGCTTCTCGGAGTGTGTACAGTGGTGGCGAGAACATTGGAGAAGATGAGATTGTGGTCACGAAAACAGTTATTTACAGTTATATAAACAGTGCGAAGCTGTCGAAGGTGTAACAGAATGTGAAGAAAGTTGATACGGCGATAAAGGTCGGAAGTGGGACTAGGGAGTTTGACACTAAAGACGAGCCGGAGGACATGGCGCTCCAAAACCTGGAGACGAAAGTAGAAGGTCAGAGAAGCAGATATCCAGGCTGTATGTCCATATGTTAAGCAGGGTCTGCCAAGGTAACCAACCATAATAGTATTCGTGCGTACACGTTTTACAGCATTTTTGTTTTTATGATTCGCTTATCTCACTATCTTGATACAATGTTACAGGGATTCGTTGATTTTTTTCCAAGCTACTGAAGCAGCAGTAAAAACAGAGGAACGCAGATTGGACTAGACGTTCCTTAACATTATAATAGAACTAGAGCAAATACACACGTTACCTAGCAAGACCTGAAGGTTAAGGTACTCTTCTCGTAATCTGTCTCGTTCTTTCAGCCTTGGAGGCGTTATAAAGTGAATAACAATCCTACTTTTAGTTGGTAAAGAGTAGGACAAGAGTTAGCGCTGTATGTATGTCTTCCCCTGTGACTAACAATTTTACTTTTAGTTGGTAAAGAGTAGAACAAGAGTTAGCGATGTATGTATGTCTTCCCCTGTGACTAACAATCTTACTTTTAGTTGGTAAAGTGTAGAACAAGAGTTAGCGGTGGATGTATGTCTTCCCCTGTGACTAATATTCCTACTTTTAGTTGGTAAGGAGTAGAACAAAAGTTAGCGGTGGATGTATGTCTTCCCCTTGGTTGGGAGTTCAACATTAGTGACGACGGTAGATAGTCTTAGTAGTTTTTCCATAAACAAAACAAACATACAATTTTACTAGCTATACACACACCCACACTATTAAACTTCTATTATACAAAGTAATAATTTTTCATTACATTTATTTGTGATATTCAAACATTTGTAACTCGAGTAAGATTTTGAACATTTCAATTAATATTGTGCACGAAGATAATAGCTTGTTTGTTTTGTTTTTGATGTTAAGCACAAAGATAAACAATGGGCTATCTGTTCTATACCCATCACGGGTATCAAAACCTGGTTTCTAGCGTTGTAAGTCCGCAGACATACCGTTGTGCCACTGGAGGGCAATTAATAGCATTAGATAGGTTATTTTTTGCCATAACATGTTTTGTTTGTTTGTTGTTAAGGGCAAAGTTATACATTGGGTTATCTGTGTTGTGCCCACTGCGTATATTGAAACCTGGTTTTTTGCATTACAAGCCCTAAGATTTATCGCCGAATTTCCTATATTTTTCTAATAAGAAAATATTATTTTTGGTTTTCACATAAATATCTGGACATTTTATTATTTAAACCTTGAGACATTTTAAGAAAAAAAAAGGGGGATAATTAAGGAGGAAATCTTATTCTCGAAAAATTGTATATGATTTTCATTTACTTAATAACCATTTTCTTTTTTATACGTATCTTTATTGGTCTCCATTTCCCCTTTTACCACTTCCCGATGAGTTAGCGGTAACTCTGTGGGCTTATAACGGTAAAAATCAGATTTCGATATCGGTGTTGGACAGAGCACAGATAGCCTATTGTGTAGCTTTGTGCTTAACTACAAACAAGCTCAAGCTCTTGTTTACAGTTTTAATCTAACTGACTCTTTTCTTCATTTCATTAAATATATTTATACATTAGTTTCGTTCTGTCCTCTTTTTACCACTTCCCGATGAGTTAGCGGTAACTCTTTGGGCTTATAATGCTAAAAATCAGATTTCGATACCGTCGTTGCGCAAAGAACAGATAGCCTATTATGTAGCTTTGTACTTAATTACAAACAAGCCCTGGTTTAAAATTTTAATCTAACTGACTCTTTCCTTCATTTTCATTAAATATATTTATACATTAGTTTCGTTCTGTCCTTCCTTCTTATATAGTATCGCATTTACAATCTGTCTAATCCGTTTCCATATTCATTCATTACCTCTTCCTCTTTGCCTCTTCAATCTCTCTCTCTCTCTCTCAGTTCATCTGGGGATAATAACATAACGCGCATGTGGGACTTCAAGTGTGACATAACACATAGTAATGATATTGTATTGAAGTTCATGTGGGAGAAATAAGGTAAAATGTATTACCTTTGCAAGTGGCATCAAAACACCTATTAACGTGATACAAATACACATACTGAATGGTAAAGATTAAAACATGAGAATACGTTATCTGTAAAACGCATGTTCACATGTTTGGCAAGTTTCGTCAAGAATATCCGCAAAACAAATATAGGTAAAGATCTGTAATTTAGGACAGTTAGTTGAATAACTACTTAAAGTTACAAATGAGCGGAACAGATTTGTTATTGTTGTTGTTGAATTTCGCGCAAAGCTAGACGAGGGCTATCTGCGCTAGCCGTCCGTGATATTGCAGTGATAGACTAGATAGAAGGCATCTACTCTACACCACACACCGCTAACTCTTGGGCTACTCTGATACCAACCAATAGTGGAATTGGCCGTAACATTATACACCTCCACGGCTGAAAGGGCGAACATGTTCGGTGACGGGGATTCGAACCTGGGACCCACAGATTTATAGTCCGGGCGGACCAGATAATTGCTAATTAAAATAATGATAGCTAGAACAATCTTAGGCTACCATTTAGAATTTGTAATTAACTTGTAATCTGTAAACTTTCTTTGATTAAAGCTCATTTTTGACCAATCTGAGGTAAGAATTTTAAAACTGTTAATGAATTTAGGGTGGTTATTGTTTTCGCTGTTTATACATGTTGGAGAGTTTGAAGGACTGGATAATCCTATGTGTTCGTAGGCTCATATATATGTAATCCGTATATTCTTTTGCCAAAGTAGGTGGCTTTATAAACAATCCATGAAGACATAAGGATAGACGAAATATCTTTTTACAGTTTCTATATTTCAATACTTTTAAATATACACAAAAAATAAGTCAGAAATACCGGCTGCAAAACAATAAGTGAAACGCCAAGTATTTGGGGAATTGAGAAACTCTTCCCTCAAGAAAGACAGTTCAATAAATTAGGAGGTGGACTAAGTATTATTACTGTGTATTTAACCTTCTTTTTTAACTTTTTCTTCGTCATTCTTGATACAACAAATATACAGATTAGATTAATTTATCTCATAAATCAACACATGTAATAGCTAAATTCTTCTCTTTGTGGCAGTCATCTTTGATTCGCACGGAAAGGGAATTTTGCACATCTTCCACATTGAAATGTTAGATTTCTCGACCCGGATAACATAAGCTTTAACCTAAAATATATATGCTTATGCAAATAACCAGCATAAATAAAAGCATCTTAATAGACTGTATCATCCCAAAATACCCATTAACAACACCATTTTTTCATATAAAGGATACCCTAGTTCACGTAAAAACACCGATGTGATAGGATTGTTCACGGTAACCCTATCTAGTCCATGTGGTGTTACGTTTGGTATAAAGCCTGTAAATGTTTTTTTGCGATAGATTGCTGTTGTAAATCGATTGTTTAGTCTGTTGGCCTAGACATATAAAGACTATAATTTTTCTACAGTTTGCGGGTCATGTTGAGAGTTTAAACAAGTTAATCTGCGATAGACTAAGAAAGTGTCATCGACATACGTTCTCTATAAATTTGGTTTGTATTTAATGGAACACGTGTCTAAGTAGAGGCAGAGTTGCTTATGGTGACAAAGTAATACGTTTCTGTGTGTCTGTCCTAAAGATGACCCAATCGTCGCGCCATCTACTTGATCATAGGATTATAACTGAAGACAAAGTGATTGTCCCTAAGGGCAGGTTTAAGTAGCTATTTAAGTTGATTATAACTGAAGACAAAGTGATTGTCCCTAAGGGCAGGTTTAAGTAGCTATTTAAGTTGATTATAACTGAAGACAAAGTGATTGTCTCTAAGGGCAGGTTTAAGTAGCTATTTAAGTTGTTAGCGGTTAAAACTACCTTATAGTTCGTTTTAGTTAAGAAAACAGTATTTTATAATTAACTGATTTTTTAAGTGAATAGAGTATCAAACTATCACATAATGGTCAGTATTATCAAATTAAAAAACAAATTTTGGGAAAAGAGCATTTAACAGCAAATTAATTGATTGTAAGTGAACATAGCATGGGGACTAGAATATTGGCCAGTTGGTACGTATGAGATCCAATACTGGATAAAAACAGAACTGAGTAGGATTTGGGTCAGCCGTACATGAGACCAAGGGAGGACCAGAGAGATTAGTTTAACTGAATAGAATTTGGGTCAGCCGTACATGAGACCAGGGGAGGACCAGAGAGATCAGTTTAACTGAGTAGGATTTGGGTCAGCCGTACACGAGACCAGCGGAGGACCAGAGAGATCAGTTTAACTGAGTAGGATTTGGGGCAGCTGTACACGAGACCAGGGGAGGACCAGAGAGATCAGTTTAATTAAAATTGTTGTCGGAAGTTGCAATTTATTTTCTTAAAACACATTGTAACTTTTCTTCGTATTTAATGGTAAGTTTCAGCTAATCGGTATCAAATGTGTTAATTTGTCTTGTCATGGAAAATCCAATCCAATAGATTAGAGCAATATTTCAGATTGTTTAAAAGAACAACACCCGCGTCTTTGTTGGATCGGATAGCAATTGTCCTAATTACTTATCTTAACGTATAACTTATATTTTATTTTTAAGATACTTTTGTTTCCATCACTGGTCTCTAGTGAATGACGAAACCTGTAAGTTCCTAAAGTTCAGATAACATGATTAATTTGAACTTCGCGCATAGCTACGTGAGGGCTATCTGCGCTAGCCGTCCCTAATTTACCATTGAAAGACTAGAGGGAAGGCAGCTAGTCATCTATCCCCCTCTCCCCCGCCAACTCTTGGGCTACGCTTTTGCCAACGAATATTGGGATTGACCGTCAGATTATGAAGCCATCACGGCTGAAAGTGCGAGCATGTTTGGTAGGACGGGGATTCGAACCCGCGACTCTCAGATTGCAAGACAAGAGCCCTAACCACCTGGCCATGCCGGGCCAGAAAACAGAAATATTTGTTGTTATAACCGTGTGTTTTTGTTTATTATTTTATTTTATTTTGTATTCTGACCAAGCTGTTGTAACTTTAGCGTAAAGCTAAATAATGAGCTAGCTGCCTTCTGTCCACGGCGGAGAATTGAAACCGATTTTAGCATTATAAGTACTTAAATGTACCGCTCACCCACCAAAGTTAGCATTTACATATGACCCAGCCTTTGGTAGCTTACAGGACTTTTTAAAACACGTTACCTTAAATTTTAAACACTTCTTATTAAATAACTAGAAGATTAATTAGCTCACACGACTGAGAATGTCAACTGAATTTTAATGCTTTGAACGAAGAAATAAGCAAAGCATAATAAAAAAGTTATTGAATATTTTTTATTTTTTGTATATAGCTTTTTCAGAGTAATGACATGGTTAGTCAATTTGTAATATTACAAGCTAGCTGGAACTTACCATAACATATTTGTGTAGCGAAATCAGAGAGGATTAGAGAACAGCACGCGCAAGAAGAAATTACATTTATTTTCTTTTAACTGTTTAGGAATTTTAATAGCAAAACAGAAACAAAACAAACCAGAAATGAGCATCGTAGAACATTATTTCGCTTTACTCGTTTTCGGTAATTATTTTAATCAAGGTTTATACGTAAGGATATATATCTATATGCTTATATATATATATATGAGAGAGAGAGAGAGAGAAAGAGAGGGAAAAGGGATAATAAACTAACCAGAATAAACACTGACCACAATCTATTGGTTTGCTATTCAATCATAACTGTGGTAAATTATTTGGCACAAAGGACAGTGTTGCTCGACATATCCAGATGAAAGTTATATAGGACTTTAACTGTGCAAAGGAAAATGTTGCTAGACACGCCTAAATGAAAAGTGTTTAGGATTTTAACTGCACAGACGATAATGTTGCTAGACATGTCCAGATTGAAACTGTATAGGACTTTAACTGTACAAAGAACTGTGTTACTAGACATGTCCAGCTGGAAGTTGTATAGGACATTGCTAAGGACAATGATGCTAAACACGTCAAAATGGAAATTGCACAGGACCTTAACTGTACAAAGGAGAGTATTGCTACAGTAAAAAAAAAAGAACTCTGAACGGAAATTGCCAGAAACTGGAAGAATTTCAAATGTGGTGTTAAAAGCAGCTCTGTATCTTTTCTTTGAGGGAGTATGGCACCAATTAATTGTCTAGCATCATCTCTTTCTGCAAGTTAAGAAAAGAAATTTTGTACATACCTCAAGATAAGAAGACGTGTGATCCAGCAGAATGTACAGAGCTTAGTTTATAATGGCAAAAAGTAACTAATAATTCGTATTCTTACTATATCACTGTGGTGAAATTAATGTAATCGGTAAAGACCATTTGGAATCCTTTTTTTTCGAATTTTGGGGTGTTGACTTTTGATTTTTTTGTCGATTTCTGCATTAGTTTTTCGCAGGAAGATTCTCCTATTTCAGTTTCTGCTGGTGATTTTGAATACTATTAATAACATTTATT
This sequence comes from Limulus polyphemus, assembly GCF_000517525.1. NCBI lineage: Eukaryota > Metazoa > Arthropoda > Merostomata > Xiphosura > Limulidae > Limulus > Limulus polyphemus. Next base: position 95,728 of record NW_013666703.1, read on the forward strand.
TCTTTACATGTTTAACAGAGTTAATCGCAGTCTGTTCCTTTCGTGAATTTTTAGTTATTGTATATCAAATATCAAGTTCTGTACTTTGTTTTTAATAAATAATTAAAGATCCATTAGATTTTTGTTTCATTAAATAAGCTCCTTTGTGAGATTTCTGTTTAAATTTTGTAACTTCTAATCGTTTTATAGATATATGAACTATTAAGGGGAAATTTGTTGTTTCTCTTGACTTAAATTCATATTTTAGGGCAGTCTTTTCTTAGCTGCATTTGTTTCTTTGACATGATTTTTGTTTCCTCTGAAAATATCCTAGCAGACGTAATCGAGTCCAAATTCCATTTCGGTTACTTACCACAGGCCTCTGAGGATCGGCCTTTTATTAACCTTATAAATGGTTCTTTTGTTGAATATTTTGTTTGTATATCACGGGGTCGAGTCATATATTCAAAAAGGGATTGTCCAAGAGAAATAATGTTTTTGAATTTTAGGAATTAATATGTAATGTTTTTGTTTTGAAACTTGTACTTTTCTAAAGATGATATCTAAGCTACTCATCCACCATTTTGATCCTTTAATTATTTTTTCTGGCTCTCCTTCTAAATTCCTAGATCAGTATTTTCTCTCTGTGATTTTATGAGGAAGAAGGATTTTCTTTCATGGAACAACACCTTCTTCGTATTTGCAGTATTTGAAAATTGTTCGTTCTTGAGAACTTCTATTTTTCAACAATTCCTCTTTAATTGGAAGCTAGAACTGAGTTATTTTGTAATCATAGTTCCCTCTGTATTTTGACATTTCAATTCTTTCTAAGGCAAGAATTTTGTTAATTTTCCAAGACGATTATCACATGAGTCTTACTATATGTATATATATAATTTTTATTTTTATTTCCTTACTCCTAAATGTGAATCGTCTAAAGTCTTTATTTCAGTTGTTTGTTGTCAAAGCTGTGTTGGCATGGATTCACTTATTTCAAGAACAAGTGGTCCCACCTCCCTCAAGGCCCCAGAATTATTTCTTTTTCTAACTGAGGGTTTTTCTCCATTTCTGTTCGCTCTTCTTTCTTCTTTAGTACTTACTCTTCTTATAGCTCTGTTCAAAGCTTCATTCGTACGTTATGATGTCCTGGAACGCTCATGTAGGAGAGGTACAGAGTTTTTAAATACTCATCTTTCAACTTTTACTTCTACACTTTTCTCGTTTAATCGAATTGACTTCTTGTTTAATTCTGAATTTTCATTCTTTCATTATTTATTTCAATTGAGAAAACTTTCTAGAGCTCTGTCTGGATTTTTAAATGGGTTATTGGGCAAGTAATAAGAGAATTTCAGATATTTAATTTCAGATTTCCATTTACGAAATGTGACAACTGTCTTTAAGCTATAAATAAGGATTTTTAAAGTAGTTCTATATAGTTTTATTTCTTCATCAGAGGTCTTCAGGTCTTTTGAGATCGAATGTAATCTCTAGAATGTTGAATACTGTCCATGGTTAGGACTGTTGGGGGAAGAGTTACGTACTTCTCTCAGATGAAGGCCCGGTATGGCCAGGTGGTTAAGGCGCTCGACTCGCAATCTGAGGGTCGCGGGTTCGAATCCCCATCCCACCAAACATGTTCGCCCTCTCAGCCGTGGGAGCGTTATAATGTGACGGTCAATCCCACTATTCGTTGGTAAAAGAGTAGCCCAAGAGTTGGCGGTGGG